>NC_060270.1:6465812-6605390 GCF_021613505.1 Equus quagga | reverse complement strand
GTCTTTCTAGCTTTTAGGCCTAAATCTTAAATTTCCCCCCAATACAATGTAAGTTTCGAGAGAGCGGGCCATTTAGGTCCTGTGAAAAGATGTAATCCTGAAGCTAAAGCAGTAAGAAGGACGGAATAAAGCAGGCACTAATTTTTGTTAATTAAATGAGTGAGACTTAGTCAGGAGAGGTGTGGGAACTAAGACGATTAATATTAACTGACTTAGGTTACTTGCCAGGTATTTTATACGTGTGATCACCTGTAATCCTTCCAAAAGTAATGCCGGAGAGAAATTAGAGCCCCTTGTTACAGACGAGGAAACTAAAGCTTGTAGGTAACCGTCTGCACAGTCTGCCTGATTCTAATTCCTCACACTCTTTTCCCTGCACACACAGAATTTGGTGGGGCCAATAGTAAAATTCTTAGTATTAACAGATTTATAATTTCTAGACAATAACATAAAAACATAAGAGCACTTATAATATCATAGGCATTGTGCTAAGCTTTTTATAGTTTGATACTATGGGTTAACTGCTATTTTTCAGATCAGAAAATGAGGCACAGAGTTTAAAATTTGCTTTAAGTCCCATAACTAGGGAGTGGCAGGATCAAATGCAAAGCCAAGGAAGGCGGCTCCAGAGTCCATGCTCATAACTACTGCACTAAACTGCCACATGGACTAGGAGAGTGGTTCTTAAAGTGGGGTTCCCTGACAAGCAGCAGCAGCACCTGGGAACTTGTTAGAAATACACATTCTCAGGCCCCACCCAGACCCATTGACTCCGAATTTGTAGGGGTGACACCGAGCACGCTATATTTAAGAGCCTTCTACATGATCCTGACAGATGCTAAAGTTTAGGAACAATGAACTAAGAAATGATGCAATCATTTTCAAGATGATCGTACACTCATCTTTTCACACGCCCACTTCCAGAAATTTTTCTGAGCATACACTTTTTAAAAAATATATCAAACTGTACTGTTGGGCAATTTATTTTTCCTCTAATCAATACATCATGAGCATTTTCATGTATTGATGATTTTTTGAGAACATAACTTTCCATGGTGGCTTAATTCTCGCTATGGACTGAATGTTTGTATTCCTCCCAAAATTCGTATGTCGAAGACCTAATCCCCAGTGCAATGCTATTTGAAGGTGGGACCTTTGGGAGGTAATCAGGTTTGCATGAGGTCATAAAGGGGAGATCCCATAGGATCAGTGCCCTAATAAAAGGAAGAGACCAGAGCTCTCTCTCTTTTTCCACCACGTGAGGACACAATACGGAGGCAGCAGTCTACACCCGAGGAAGAGGGTCCTCACAAGACCCTGAATCTGCCAGGGCCTCCAGAACTGTGATAAGTAAACATTTGTTGTTTGAACTAGCCACTCTGTGGTATTTTGTTATAGCAATCCACGCTGACTAGGACAGTACTCTATCACTGGCACAGACCAGAATTTGCTAAAAAAAATTCCCTATTGTGTCAAGAACCAGGAAGGATCTGAGATTTTACCCGACCTGTAAGCTAACAAGTTAGCCTGTTACTGTTTCATGGATGCTAGTAGAAGACACAGGACTCCCAGGTCAGAGGAAACAGACTTTCTCACTCACAGCACAGCAGGCAGCAGGCGCATCAGTATATTTGTGTTGGTTCCTTTTCCTCCAAGTGCCACAAAGATGTGTCATATAGCTGATACCTGCACACACAAAAGGTTGTGTTATAGGAGAAGAACCCAGAGCCAAAGGTCCAGGGCTTTCTGACAAGCAGCAGTCATTGTAACCAGCAGCAGATAAGCTTGTCCCCTCCTCTCGAGGAACATGCTGTCCCACGGTAGTCAGGCTATGGTCACCTTGACCTACTTAGTTGCTCGTGTGACTAGCTACAGAAACTGCTCAATATCACAAGACATATAAGCCTTGCGATCTGGCGCACTTTGCAGAACGTGGAGGAGTGGATGCTCGGGGCCCATGGTGGATACCTCTTCCAACAATTGTTGGACATTTAGGCCACTTAAATTTCCTTATCCTTTTAAATAACACTACAGTAAGCCATCTTGTATTTAAAAGTCTATATTTCTTGTTATTCAATTGGGATAAATTCCTAGAAATAGAATGGTATGCTCAATAGTTTTGTTTGGTTTTTTTAGGCTTTGATAAATATTTCACTTAACAGATTGTATGAAAAAGCCCATTTTCCACAAATTCTTAGCAACACTACGTAATTTTTTGTATTCTTAAAATTTGGAAGGCTCCTTAAAAATCTCAGTAATGATGCTAATTAGCATTTCTTTGATTATTACTGAAGGGAACATTTTAACACATGTTGAAATTTGTATTTCTTCTTTTATGAATTAACTGTAAAAGTATTTGCCTTTTTATTCTCTTGGGACTTTATATTTTCTTATTGACTTGTAACAGTTGTTGATGTATTTTTAATAATCCCCATAGGTTTCTCCTTCATTCGGTGATGACACTATGGACATATATATCAGCTATGTACGTCCACAATTACTTTAATATTAATCTGTTGAAAGAATTAATGATTTCCTAATTGCTGCCAAATAGACCAGACCACTGTAAAGTATCTTATTAGCCTCTCTGTAGGGAGCCTCCAGTTAGAATAGCTCACTTTAGAAGGATCACCCTGGCAATGAAATCAAGCACATTTTCCGGTATCTGGCGTTGGGAGTTCCTGGTAGGTCTAGCAGTTCACTAGGAGGACTGAAGGAAGGTTCCAACAAATTTTTGTTCTGAGCTTACCTAGGTCCTTCTTTGCTAATGATTTAGTGCTGATGCTTCTTGCTCGTCTCTAACCAGTAGTCAGCCCTGTTTAAGCCAAAAAAAGAGAATTTGTACTGTTTTAAAAAAAGAATTTGTACTATCAAAACCTTGTTTTAGTTCACATGTATCAATTTTTTCTCTATTATAAAAAATATGAATTTGTTTTCATGACATCCTCTAATGTTTCTGCTTCTGATTTGCACATCGTGACATTATCCTGCTAACTACAGTAGAACCATGCATAACAGAGCTATGCAGAATAGCAAAGTGTTAGTAAAGTGAAAATCTAAATGACTCCTCTCAACTCTGCTCCTCTTTCCACTTCTGCTCCGAGATCTTTATTCTTGAACCCATCCCCTTTCCACTTCTTTAGCCCTTTTATGATGATGACAGAACCACCCTAGCTCTAGCCACACCCCACTTAAAAGTCCAGTCACCAAAATGCAAGTAAGCTGGAGAAATGGTTTTAGGAAAGAATTCATGAAGTTCCACTGAACTACACTCTTGTTCTGTCTCCACGCCCATAACTATAACAGGTCTTAAATAATCTTCTCGTTCTCTTTCAAATGAACTACATACTTCCTGAAAACTAAAATTTATAATAGAATTTTTATAATACATGGGTGCAATAATGGAGATATTGATGACCTGTTAGTCTTCATACAAGATCAATGGTCTCTCTGACACATATTGACCTTAACATTATTTTAGATGATATTTAGCTCAGATCAGTAAATCTTGATTGTTGATATCAACTGCAGTCAATATCTGCTTATTACAGTTAGAATACAAATGAGTAAGCAGGACTTCAAGTGAAGATTACCAGTAGCATTTATGTTTTCTCATTATAAGATCTTAAATCTTGGTTCTAAAAACGTCCTAAGTTAAAATTACTAAAGATTTGTAGAATCAAGTCCTTTCTTTCTGTTGTATGACACGTATGGGACACACTATCATCTGGGAATGTTTATAAAAGTCAAAGAAAGAACAATATTTCATACTAAATTCTTTGCCATGAAACACAAAATTTATTGGGTCCATTAAAAATCCACAGAGAAGTTCACAGGGTTAGCCAAGCTGGAGCTGGTCCTCAGTCACCTAGCAACCTGGAAACAGTCCTCTGGTGTACAGGTGAGCCAAGGCTGGTGGGTGGGCAAGTATGAGAAGGAGTACCAAAGTGCCACTGTGGCCACAGGCCCGGACCACGTGCTACCTGGTCTGGGAAAGCCATGAGAAGCAACCCTCCAGAATACAGATGAGCCGTGGCTGGGGATTGGGCAGGCAGGGGGACTCGGGGCACCTCTGCAGGCTCAACCTAGACCTCATCAGGAGAACCACAGGAATGTGGTCACCAAGTCTAGGCTGAAGCAGCCAGATGGCTGAGGGAGTGTGCTCTGTGGGCACACACCTAGGGCATAGCCCACTGGATGTCCCCACACTCCTGTACAGCTGACTCCTCATGCAACATTAGCAAGAAAAAACGAAACACAGCACACCAGTAAGAGAAGATCCCTCACTCTAACAATGTCTTTCCTGTGACATTTTGTCCTATTGACAAAGCTTAACATTATGCTCATTGTAAAGAGAAATGTGTACACAACACGGTCCATTATTGCAGAGCAGTTACTGAAGGGTGAATTCAGAGCTGAGGCAATAAATTGATAACTGTGTTGTTGAACATTTTCACATGTTGTTCATGTGTATTTATTTTTTGCAAATTATTCATGTCATTATTATATTTTTGTCCTGAGAGGATTTCATATCTTTTGTTTCTCCAAATCCTTTACATGTTAAGAATATCAATTTAGTTCATCATATATATTTTGTTTATGGTTTGAAGAGTAAAGGAAATTTAAATTCTTTGTAGAAAAATGTATTAATCTTTTCCTTTTGTTTAAATTTCTTTCGTCTAGATTTCTTTTATCACTATGCTTAAAGGTAATTTTCCCCACCTAAGATCAGACAAATAATCACCTACAGTATCATCTGATCTATTTTCTCTTCACTTAAAATTTAACCCATAGGGAATTTTCTTTTGTATATGACGTAAAGTAAAAATCTAATTTTATTCTTCTACAAATGTTTTCTAATTATCCCAAAGGCTAAATGAGCTATTATTTTCCCTCTAACTTTCTTTATCTTATGTCATATTATTAAATATTTATGTTTACAGAAAGGAGCAAAAAGTGATTTCATAGACACCTATGAACCCATCACATATAGGTAACAGATGTTAGTGTGTTACCACGTTGTCTTAAAATTTCAAAGGAAACAAAGCATTACATAGAAAACCATTACCCCTCGTTGTATCTTTTCCACCCCTTCATTCCCTAGAAGTAGTTAACATCCTAAAGTTGGGATGTATCTTTAGCCTGCATGTCTTCATATTTTTATTACATACATTTGTGTACGTTTGTGTGTTTTAAGAAACGTACGTAAATGGTATACTCTAGTAGCCTTTAGCAACTTTTTTTTAACTCATCATTACGTTTTTCAGATGCATCCATGTTCACACACACACTCTTCATTCACTTTAAAACTTTGTAGCATTCTATTTTATAAATAAATCACAGTTTATTTTCCAGTGCCTGCTACTTAGAGACAGTGTGAGCCACACTGGTTGTGATGATTTTCCCTCTCATCTACAACACACGAGGGTCACCTTTGCTCCATACCCCCCCAGACTGATGTCACTGGAAGTGTATTTTTGTAGATCTGTTGCATATAGAAAGTTATCTCATTTTTATCTTAATTTGAACTTTGCTGAGGACTAGTCAGATTATATGTATCGGCCACTCAAATTTACTCTTCCATGAATTGCCTGTTCATAACTTTGCCCATGTTTCTTAGAGAAGCACTCGACCAGGAGGTCAATTGCTCTGGTTTGCAGAGCTCTCGGTGAAGTAGACTAACTTGCATAGGGAGCCCAGGTTCCTCCAAGAGGAAATAATGGAATCACAAGCTCTGCATCACAGCAACCTTGCAATATTGCCACACTTTTGGAAATGATTACTATATTACTAACACTAGGAGTCATCATCAAGATGATAGCAGGAACATATATTTTCTACAAATCTTGTAGGCGCCAGGTACTCTGCTTGTTATGCGTTGTCTCATTTCATTTTCACAACTCTATGAGATAAACTCTATTATCTTTACTTTATAGATGAGGAACCTGAAGCTCTGAAAGTTAGAGAACTCAGCTTAGGTCACACAGCTCAAAAGAAGCAAAGGCAAAATTCGAATCCAGCATACAAGCCTCCAGAACTCAAAATCTTAACCAGGCACTCTCTCTACACACTGAACCCAAGTACGCAGGGAAGCCAATGTCAGGACTTAGACTAGAAAAGAATCATTCCCAAGTGACAAGCATCTATGGAACTGGATAGGACCAACCTTCTATAGCGACACCATATGGCAATGAGAAGCCATACGTAGACGGCCAATGTAAACTTGCAGTTATCTTGGAAATATGATTGACAGCCTTTGGTCTGAGAAAGCCACCTGAACAACACGGGATAGTAGGGAAGGAGAAGCCCTCAAATGGGAGATACTGGACTTCCTGCTGCTAAGGACATGTTGTTGCTTGAAGGATTAATCGGCATAACAAAGACGATGTGATATATTGCTACCCCTAGTTGGTGAAGTGAGTCATTCTGTATACATAAACCTAATCTATAATGCAAATTTACATACACTAGTGGAATGTATATTCATGTACATTAGTGGACTGTGGATTCATAACTGCTTCTCAGGGGAAGGTGGAGATGTTTGGAACACGACAACAGCCTCTAAGTTGATGGACCGAATGTAACTATGCTCTGCCATAATACAACACAGGAAGTATTGTCAACTAGAAGGGACACATCCTAGGACAAGGCCACTGACATTTCTTATTTTCTTACTTTTAGTATTTCACTGCAAATCAGAGACTAGTCAGCGACTTATAACCTAGTATATGCTTTATAACCTTTAGTTTTTTCTCTTCGTAATTTATCTAGTACTGATGTAAAAAAATTTAAAGAAACTTACTGTTCCTTTTTGTTTGAAAAACACACCAGTTTGGAAGGAGCCCTACAATTTTATTCGTAAGATCTAGCCATCCCTATATCAATAGCAACTGTTCAATTATAATTAATCATTTTAGAGAACATGTTATTGCTTCTTATAAATCAGCTGCTGCTCCTAATTTTACAAAATGCATTTCAATGAATTCCCATCTATACTGTTGTCATATTTCCATTTTTTTTAATTTCCTTCTTAAATCCTTAGGGTTGAAAAGAATCTTAGAGATCCTCCAGCCCAATTTTAATGATAAGAAAATTGTCACTCAGAAAAGCTATGGAATTTGTTCTGGGTTTTATCTTTTATTAGTGGCAGACTTAGGGCAAAAAGCCAGCTTCCAGACTATTCCATCAAGTGCTGTTTCCAGTACTTGTAAAGTTCTTCCCACACCCCTACCTAGAATCAGAAAAAAGGACATCCCACTCACAATTATGCATTCATCATTTTATTTTTTAATAATTAAGGATAGGAGATATATATATAATATCTAAGGCAAATATAGACACAGAGATAGAAATATTGAGATCTATAGATACAGATATAGATACATACACAGATACAGAGATAGAGATACAGGTAAAGATATATCTGCCTTAGATATTTTAACTCTTTGCCCCTCCTCACCTTCTCCCTCAGTTGCCACAGACAATAGTTTCAGTACTAAACTGGAAGCAGGATCAGGGCCTCTCATCCCCCAAGGGTCATACTGGTTAAGGAAGGCTCTCCTTGAATGAATGAATAGTAATAATTTTATCCAACATTTTTAAGTGTGTGGCATTTTACAGATTCTCTTTTCAGCCCCTGGAGGTACTAATGTGATTGTAACATTTACATTTTCCTCAACAAGCCCATTCTCTTGCAAATCTTCATATATGGTTTGCTTATATGATTTTTTCCCGCAAGTAACAACTATGAGACAAGTAGATTGGCGATTGGCAATGCTACGTAGCATTATTGGCCCTAACTCATTGCCCCTCCCTGTATTCACGTCCTTTGCCATATGACTTTCCTGTCTCCCTCACAGCCATGTGGGTTGGTTAATGGAATGTTAACAGATGTGATGGGACCAAAGGCTTGAAAAGCAGCTGCATGTTTGGGCTTGCCCTCTTGTGCTTCTACCATGCAATGGAAAGGACGTGTCCAGGCTAGCCTCTCGTCCCAAGAGGGGGATGAAAGACAAATGGAACTTAGCCAACCCACCCCAGCTAGGCCCAGGCTAGAGCAAACCCTCAAGTGACCCACACAGCATGAGAGCAAGTAATAGCTGTTTCAAGTCATGAGGTTTGTTCATGTATTGTATTGCTGTGAGAACTTCTAACATGAATTTGCCCTCAACAAATCTTTAAGTGCACAATATATTATTCTTGGCCGCGGGCACGATGCTGTACAGTATGTCTCTAGAGCTTATTCATTTTGTTTAATTGAAACTTTGTGTCCGTTGATTAGTAACTCCACACTTGGACCTCCTCTCAGGCGCTGGCAACCACCATTCCCTTCTCTGACTGTACGAATTTGACTATTTTACATCCCTCATGTAAGCGGAATTGTGCAATATTTTTCCTTCTGTGACTGGCTTATTTCATTTAGCATAATGTCCTCAAGTTTCTTCCATGTTGTCACGTATGAGGTGGTTTGTTCCAGAGAATTTTGTTGCAATAGGTTACTGGTACTCCAGGGTTCACAGAGTATAAGAAACATATCTGACACATGTTGGAAAAATGCCTGCAAAGTGTACAAAATGGTGTTGGTTTTTCTTTGTTATGGAGTCATTGTTGAACAATTTATACTCCCATAAGGGGTCAAGGACATAATATTCAGTATAGTGATTAAGATCGTGGCTATGGGGGCCAGCCCTGTGGCCGAGTGGTTAAAGTTCCTGGCTCTCCACTTTGGTGGTCCAGGTTCCTAGGTTCAGATCTGGTCGGAGACCTACTCCACTCAACAACCATGCTGTGGAGGCATCCCACATACACAATAGAGGAGGACTGGCACAGATGTTAGCTCAGCGACAATCTTCCTCGAGCAAAAAAAAGGAGAGGATTGGCAACAGATGATACCTCAGGGCAAATCTTCCTCACTAAAAAAAAAATAAAGGAGCATAGTTATGAAGTGAGATTGCCTGGCTCTGCCCCTTGCCAGCTGATGACTCAGGGTAAATTGCTTCATCTCTCTGTGCTCAGTCTCCTCATCGATAAATGGAGACAATAATAGCACCCATCTGGCACGATATCTGGCATGTAATAAGTCCTCAAATAAGATTAGCTACTAATAATAGCGCATTGTCTCACTATATGTTCTTGGGGTTTTGATTACTACATTTTTTATTTATTATACAACCAATTTTCCCTTTTCAGCTTAATTTTTAATTTATAATAGTTTTTCTTGGCTTATATTCTTAAGATACATCAGCCTTTAGATGTGTGCTTATAGAGAGTAAGTTTTTATTACCGGAAATCTCCCAAATGACTTACATTAATCCTTAAAGTAACTCTTCTTATGCTTCTTCTGTCCTAGGGGCTCTTTCTCAACAACTGCACTAAACTCACACCTAGTTTGTGTGAACAGCTCACGACTATTCAGGCTTGCTGCTGTCATGTTGGTTACTTTACTCCCCACTCATATTCCAAGTCTTCTCTTTCTTTATTTCCTTTTTCATTTTGCTAGAGAACATCCTATAGTAATTTATTTTTTCAGAGAGGATCAACTTCCCATGTTTAAAATTGTCTTTATTTTGCACTCACGCTTGAATAACGGCTGGCCTAATGGAGAATCCAAGATTCAAATCCTTCAGAACTTTATAGATACTGCTCCATATTTTTGTAGCATTAGGGGTTGCAAAAAACTAATATTCTGATTTTCCTTCTTTAGTAGGTAACCTCTCTTTTATTTCCATAAAATTATGAGATTTTATCTTTCTCCTAGTATTGCATAAATTTCATCCTGATGGTCCTAAGTTCCTTTTTGCAATATTGTTTTTCTGTGTTCAGTGTCCTTTTTTTTCTTTAACTAGACAACTAGTTTTTATTGCATATTGACTCTGGGAAAGTGGAATTGATAGATCAAAGGGTAAGTACATTTTAAATTTTAATAGATGTTTCCAAGTTAGGCCATAGACTTGTATTATTTCTACATGCTGTTCTCATTAATAACAAAGTCCTCAAAACAATCACATGAGGTAGCTACTATTATACACCATATTTTACAGATGAGGAAACTGAGGTACAGAGAGATTAAGTGACTTGTCCAAGGGCACAGAACTAATAAGTGGTGGCATCAGGACTCAAATGCAGGCCACATTCTTAATCGTTCCACCATGACTCTCCTTTGTGCTGCCTTGTGCAACCATCACCATCATCCATCTCCAGAACATTTTCATCTCCCCAAATAAAGCTCTGTACCCATTAAACACTGACTCTCCACTACCCTCTTCCCCCAGTGCCTGGCGACCACCCTTCTACTTTCTGTCTCTATGAATTTGATTACCACAGGTACCTCACACAAGTAAAATGATACATAATATCCTCAAAGTTCATCTATGTTGTAGCATGTGTCAGAAGTTGCTTCCTTTTGAAGTGTGAATAATATTCCATTTTGTGTATATGCTATATTCTGTTTATCTATTTATTTGTCAATGGACATTTGGGTTGTATCTACCTTTCAGTTATTGTGAATAATGCTGCCATGAACATGGGTGTACAAATATCTATTCAAGACATTGCTTTCATGGCTTTGGGATATATACCCTGAAGTGGAATCGCTGGATCATACAGTAATTCTACATTTCATCTTTTGAGAAAGTGTCATACCATTTTCCATAGTCATTCCACCATTCTACATTCCCATTAAAAAGGAACAAGTACTCCAATTTCTCCACATCTTTGCCAAAACTTATTTTCTATTTTTGTTTTTTTTAATCAAAAGATTAATATCTTCTCTCAGCTAGGGAAAAAGTATTCTTCTATTATTACGTTGATTATATCATTCCTTCCATTCTCTCGAGTTTCTCCTTATAGGTGTTTTACTAGGAAGATATTGGGATTTCTGAACATCTTACATGTCTTGTGAATATTTACACCTCATATACTGAATGATATACTTCCAAACTTCTTTCTCGGTTTTCATCTGTGTCTTTTTGCACTACATTCTGAGAAAATTTCTTGGCTTGATCTTCCATAAAACTGATTTGGTTTTCAACCACATCTATTCTACTATTCAGTTTTTTTATTAAGATTTTTAGATAACTAGTATGATTTGCTTCAGCAGTTGTGGAGTATAAATTCAGCGACATCTTTTATATTTTTCAATTGCTCTTTACCTGACACCTCTCTAACCCTTTCTTGAGGTAGTCCTTTTCCCTAAATTTCACAACAATAGAAAAAGTTCACTCTAGTCTAAAGTCTTAGTCCTTTTGTCAACCAGCTGATAGAGAAAATTTGAGTATGATGAGTCTGCTCATACTGTTGTTTCTGTCACTGACACACAGGGCCACTTTTCTGTTCTTGCATTGTGTCCATCACTGCAGTCATGCCTGCAGAGGTGCAGGTCCCTGCACGAGTTCCACTGATGCCCTAAACTCCAAGATAGGTCTTCCAGCTCACATTCAAGCTTAGTCATCCTTTGCCACCACAACCAATCTTCCAGGGTGGCTGGGTTCACGGGTGTTTCTAGTCCCAGCCGCATGACATCCCACACCCAACCCTCCTCAAGTTAATATTTCACTTGAATGTTCACCCTTGCTCACCTGTCCAGATTCTACCTTCTCCGATGGTGAATTCCTCACTGGGAACCTTGATGTCCTTTATGCCACCAGACTTTTCACAGACCTGGTCAGTCAGAGAGGTGCTAACAACATTGACCCTCAAAAGGGAAAACGTTGACCTTTCCTCTTGGGTAATCCCTTCTTCCCCAACTAAATATTCCCATCTCTTCTCCAGTAATCAACTCAGCATTCCAAAGTCAGATTGAAGACAGCTTTTGTCAGCCAACGAAGTTCATGGTATCCTCTTTCACCTGGGCAGTGGGTCAATTGTGTCCACTCAAGTGGCCATTTTCTGAATAAAAAGTAGCTCTAGAGTGACTGGTCTTTTCCATACATATGAAGAAGCTTCAGGGAATTAAGAACTTTACATTCTACATCATCTGTTGCCCTGTTCCATTTATTTCAACAATCATGTAGGGGGTTTGCAATTTCTATAAACTCTCTCTTCTACTTCAGTTTTTCTTAGCAACCTGTTCTAGCTATCTGAATACAGTGTCCCCCAAACCTCTCTGAAGATACTGACAAAGTTGTTTTAATCATCTTTTCTATATTTCTCCAATAATTCAATTTCCTCAAGAATTACTTCTATTTGCTCAGTTTGGTAACTCATTTTTATGCTGTTATTTTTCCTTAAATATCTAGAGATTCTTAATTGTTCACTTACAAGTGACAGTTTAGGATGAGTAATACAGGTGGCACTCCCTTGATAGTGAATTTGATTGCAAGTGACAGAAGCCATGGCTATGGTGAGTGAGCTGGGTCTGTCATCAGATTCCTCTCTGATAGGGTGGGTAGGAGCTTGCCATCAGGATGTGGGAAGGTTTACTCTGTTGGTAGCTAATATTACATGGGAGCCCTATCCAACTTCTCTTTTTCTTTTTACTTTTGAGGAAGATTAGCCCTGAGCTAACTACTGCCAATCCTCCTCTTTTTGCTGAGGAAGACTGGCCCTGAGCTAACATCCATGCCCATCTTCCTCTACTTTATACATGAGACGCCTACCACAGCATGGCATGCCAAGCCATGCCATGCCAACACCCGGGATCTGAACCAACAAACCCTGGGCTGCCAAGAAGCGGAACGTGCGAACTTAACCACTGCGCCACTGGCCGGCCCCCCAACTTCTCTTTTTAGCTCCATTACTCACCTCAAAAGTCCCCTGCCCATCCCCAATGGCCAAATCCATCCACATCTATGTAAGTTCTCAAACTGTTTGTGTCAGTTCTGCTGGAGCTGCGTGGGTATGCCTTTTCTAGGTGCTTGGAATGTCCTAGTTTCATTGGTCTTCCTATTAAGCATCCAACAGATGATTCTCGGCCCTAGCTCCTAAAGATTATGATCTCAGGGCTTTTCCAAAGTTCTGTTTGAAAGAAAAAAACCTTCCTTCTTCCTCCATTACTATCCTCTTTCATTTGTATTGGCTGCATTTATCAGTTCTGTTAGCTTATTCCATTGATCCAATCCCATCTGCTTTCTATCTTCCAAAATTTCTGCTGGTATCACCCTTCATGTTTCTTAGTGCTGTTCCATTACATTACGTTGTTTTTCTTATTTTTATATTTATTCACTCATTCCAATGGAACTTTAGGGACAAAAATGTAAATGTATGTGCCTAGTCATCCAGAAGGCACTTGGCTCCCAAAGGACTTTTTCTCTTTATTTTTCTTTTTTCCTTTCTTATTTATTTTTATTTCATTGCTTTTTATTTAGTTCCTTGTTTCTGTTTTCTGTTTTATTCAAATGTCTTTTAAGAAGCAGGCCAGTGACAGGAGCCCTGGCATAGGAATTATGATTCCTTTATTCTAATCATGTCTTTGCCATTATGACAGTGCCTGGCACATTATAGCTGCTCAATAAGTATTTACAAACGAATGAATGAAGTAAATTGCCATTCCTCCCCAGACTTTGGCTTTCTCCAACGTAAAATTAGGAGGCTTCTGCAAGTGGCAGCAAGTTATGGTTCTTCCTGGGCTAGACAGAAAGCATTTATCATCACTCAACAGGAGGCACTAAGAGGAGAGAGGCTTCCAGTGTGTGAGCAGGAATGCAGTGATATGTCACCATGTAAGGGGCAACCTAGGATAGAAAACTGTGCTCAAAACCTAAAAGGAGGCCTTTGACATCAGAGTTTCGGGGAAGTTCAAAGCAATCATAATTACGCATAACAACGGACCGTCGGGAGACGGCATAACTGCAATCAGGCCAGAGGGCAGCTGAGCACTGAATGAGCAGAGAGTGAGATGAAAACACAGTTTGCTTTCAGAAGGACCTGTATTAACACCCTCTGCCTTTTTTTAAACCCACTTCATAAAAACCAACGTAGGTAAATCCTCCAGGGCCACAGGGCCTGACACCCCCACCCAGAGAAACTCCCCAAGGTCCTGCACACCCCATCCAGACTTAAACACCCATCACCAGGTTGTCCACTGGCGATAAGGTTCCCAGGACAGGGGATAAAGCCTCACAGAAACACACGCAATTGGCGTAACTCCAAACCACATGCAATCATCCAAAACAATTCATCAGCAATGATACTGCTTGACAACACCAAAAGCCAAATTCAGAAACACTGTCTTCAGTGGGTTCCTTACATCTGAATCACCTTGTTACCATGATAACATGTATTATTCTATTTCTGAGAAACCTAAGGACACGTAAGAGTTTACAAATTTCACATCTGCTTGATATGCTTAAGGCAGTGGTCTTCAAACACAGTCACCTGTGTGCTTGTTACGGCACAGGCTACTGCCCACCCACACCCAGAGTTTCTGATTCAATAGGTTTAGGGAGGACCCAAGAATCTGCATTTCTACTAGGTTCCCCAAAGATGCAGAAGCTGTTCATCCTGGGATTACACCTCAGTAACTCCAAAATTTCTGAGTCTGGTTCTGATGCTTACTTTGACTTCAGGCTGTGTTTTGTCTTGCCTCTTGGGACGCCTTGTAACTTTCTGTTGAAAGCTGGACATGATGTACTGGAACACGGAAACTGAGCTGTATAGACCTTTAGTGTGAGGCTTTATGTTGATCCAACTAGGAGTTAGGCTACATTTAATGTTTGCTGTAGGTGTAGCTGTCAGAGGCTTCAGTTTCCTCTAGTGACCTTGCTTCTGTCTCCCCTGTTTTCTTTGAGTTTCCCTAGAAACTCCTTCATAGATAGAATCTGTGTCTTTCAGCTCTCTGTTGTAATTCACTGTTGGTATACAGGAGCCCTATTGATGTGTTGTTAAGGTGTAAGACAAGCATGGCATAATCTTATGATTAAATCTCCATTTGTTTAAACAGACCTGAATCCTTGAGTCATGACTTGCAGAACGATTAGCCTTTGTTCTCCCCTTAATGAGGCATATAGTCCACAGGGAGCCCACTTGCCTCACTGCCTTCCTCCATGTCTAAGGAGGCTCTGGTAAAGCTGTTTCCCTTGAGGACAGGTCTTTGCTCTGCTGAACACTCTGGGCATCTTTCAAAATGGCTACTTTTGCCCTTGCCCACAGCACAAAGGAATTTTCTCTGACCTTCACTTGGTGAGAACTTGGTGGGTTTCATACAGATAAATCTCATAAAAATGTGAGGATTTCCCCTAAGACTGGGTCCCCAGGAGGTTTTAACTTTCAAGCTTGTCCACATTCTCCTTCAGCAGCTTCTCAGTTACATGTGTTTCTACCCATTGCCGGTTCCAGCAGCCTGTACTCCTAGCAATCTGTGATTCTCTGTGTTTGCCCATCTCTCTAGTTTTCTAGGTGGTGGTTTGTGTCACCTCAATTCTCTGATGGGTCTAAGAAGACTTGTTGATTCAGTTGGTTCAGCTTTTTTCTTGTTATGAAGAGAAGAGTGACAATTTCTATGTACGTTGGGGAGGAAACCAGAAGTCAGGACATTCTGGGGACCATTCTCTGAGAACCACTGGCTTAGTGAGGAAATTGCCACCTTCAGTCAATCACAGAATACATGGAAGCTTTAGGCTCTACTACATAGACTCCAGTACCCACCTTAATTACATCATTCCGTAGGATTATTTTCCTCCAGCTAATGTCCTTCATATCAAAACCAATACAGTAGTTTCAGAGCAGGGAGATAGGACCGACCTCCCATGTCTGGGAGAAGGTCTCATGACATACACAACTAAGCCTGGCGTGGCCTCCCCCTAAGCCACATCCTCAGGTGTATCTGTTCGGATGCTTTTAGCTTCAAGTGTCAAAAAGCCTGACTCAACTGGCATGAACCATAAGAACTGTTCTAACAATGAGCATTGACCAACATAAGGGGCAGTCCAGAGGCATGGCAGAATTCAGGGCAGTGGACCCAAAGTCTCAATTAGGTCATCAAAGATGCAGATTCTTTCTACTTTTCACTCTGCTAGCCGCATTGTTCGCTTCATCCTAAGGTCAGTTCTCCTCATGATTCCGGGAAGTTGTCAGGAGCGATAAAGGCTACATGCTTCTCTGTCCATGTCCCCTGGAAGAGAGAGAGCACCTTTTCCAAGCTATCAAAGAAATGCTTTTTCTTCTTCACTGATTGGGACAACTTAAGTCCCATCCCAAAACCCATCCCATCCCAAAACCCATAATTGGTGCCAAAGGAAGAAATGGGTTGATTGGCTTAGGCTTAGGTTGCTGAACAATCATATCCAAGAGGGATAAGACATATGTTTGGTTTTAGCTAATCAGGAACTAACAAAAGTGTTCAATCAGTTCTGCAAACTACAAATGGAAGAAAAAGAGAGCAGATTTGGGGGGTAAATTACAATGTTCCATAAAGCAGGCAAGACTTGAAAAGACCTTTAGAGCATAGAACTTTTGACACAATTTTGACACGTGCTAACATGACTCTAAATTTGAAATTGCACAGCAATAGTGACAGCAAATTATTCCAATGACTCAGATTTAAAACTGCTGGTATAAAATATACAAAGGTCTTTGGACAAGACACCTGTAACACCCACTGAAGATACTCCTCTCTAGACATTCTCACAAGAAATGAAATCCTTTCTCTTTGCTTCAAAATCTTCAACTTCTTGACGCCACAACCACTTTTTAGCAGGGGAAATATCAGATAAACCAGCATTCCTTTCCTCTTGGGCTCCTGTAGAAAGCTGTAGAGAGGGATTTTCCTTTTGTATTTCAGCAATTTTGTTATTGGGCTTCTTTTTTTTTCCTAAGCTGATCATTATGGATAGACATAAAATCTCTAAATAGATTTTCCTAGTCAGTTAACCATATTCTTGGGGGAAAACATAAGGTAGAATCATTATTAAAAAGCATTCTCAGTAATACACACATCTTTATTATGTCAGTCTTTTGCCAAAAAAAAATAAGATTGATAGTAAAATCCACTTAATTTTTTTTCTTCCCAGAATCAAGCCATCTGCCTCAAAATACACCACCAGCCTCTGTTAGATGAATTCACACATTTTAAAGCCCCGGAGTAACCATTTGAATGGAAATTGGACACTTCTTGTCATTTAGGAAGCTTTTTAAACTGGAAAGGCTTCTCGTTTGTTCAATTAAATGTGTGTGTATGCAATACACTTTATGAAATTTATCCCAAAACAGCGAAGGCTGAAATAATATTTGAAACAGATGGCACAGCTGCTGTATTTAGAGAGCTACCCATGGACATAGACGGAGGCATTGAGGAACTCTGACGTGCGAGTCAAAATATTGCACAATCAAGACTCAACCACAGCCATTAGAGATGGGAAAATCTTCATGATGTCAATCCCCTCCCTAATGGAGGTTGTTGAAAGTGCCAAGATTTAGTCAAGTGGAATTGATACCTTTCTCTGGATGAATTCTTTTCTTCTCAGTTGAGCCTTAAAATTTGAAAATGCTGGATCTGCTGTCTCAGAGTTTTCTCTCTCTTGAATACTATTTGAAGTCAGAGCTACACGCTGAAGTTTCATTCCCAAGGGAATGTTAGATGGTGGCGTGTGCACAGCAGAGAAAGCAAAATAGAGTGTTAGAGCTGGAGGGGTCTGGGGAGGGACCATGGAGATTATTCCTGGATGGCCTTAGTTTTGTAAGAGAGGAACCAAGGCCAAAAAAGCTTAAGTGGCATCAACTCCAACCCACAGAACTGCTGTCCTCAGATTCATTCCAGTGCAACTTCCACCACAGACGCTGCTTACCAGGAGGAAAAGAAAGGATGGGTACCTTTGAATTTTATTTTATTTTATTTCATTTCATTTTATCTTATTTCATTTTGAATGGGAGTGTCACATCACAAAAAAAGTCACTCTTTAATAAGGCATATTTAGAATGGCAAAGGAGAGAAAAAGATCAATTTTTGAAATTGCTTTGAGGTAAAAAATATTTCTCAAAATGGAAGTATATATTTTCTAATTTCCATAAACAATGTGTGTGTTAATAGGATACGAGGCTAAATTTTTCATTTCACGTTAATCACGTAGACACAACTTGTAGCTTGTTTTAAAATACTAACTCAGTCCTACATCTTAATCCAATCCAGAAAGCAAAAGTTCTAAGGCAAAGTTCTTGCATTCAGAATTCCTGACTAGGTGAATACATCGGAGCAGACACACATGCACACATAAAAGCATACACAGTGACCAGGAGGAAAATATTTCAACATTTGGAGCAAGAATTTTTTCGAAAGCAGCAGTGTCTGGGCTGCGAAGGTTCACACATTTCCCTCTCATCGTGGTTTTGTAGACACGCACGTTGAAAGCAGATGCCATTAGTTTACTACAGGGAGATCCCTGAGCTACTGAAAATGACACATCTCAGCAATCACATTTAGGATCCCATATCCTTCTACATTGACAAGAAATGGATAAAACTCTTAATAAGAAAAGCAGCAAATAACTAATTTTATCCATCATCTTCTCTGCAGCAAAGCTAATGAAACAGGAATGAAACCATGTCCATCCTCAGGGTAACTTGTCCCCAGTAGACTGTGTTCCTGAACTTGAGTGGAGTCCTGCTGGAGAGAGCAAATTAACTTTCTAAAACACCCCTGGTTTTTCAAGGCACAGAATAAAGTCACAATCTGACAAGCTGGCCTTCCACCGCATTCTAAGACCAGATTTATACAACTGGAACAAAGGAAAAATTAAGGCATTCAGGTAACCTCAGCAGAAAGTCTGTTTAGGCCTAAGCGACCCCAACAATTGGTTCCTTTACCACCTTTGCCTCACCAATTATTCCACCATGGCTCTCATGAATACACAGTGGCCCAGTCTTTGTTTCCATGTCAATCAGAGCAGTAGTTCCTAAACTAGCAATAACTGCACGAAACCAACACGGGCGGCACCTCCAGCTGTGGGTCTCCCTAGAATAAGACTCCACTTTCGTATCATCAGGGAAAACAAAGACATTTCCCCAGTGCCCTGAAAAGCTTCAGCTTCCTTGTTTCCATTGCATAATCTTTTTGACAAGTTTCTACAAAGAATTTTAAAACAAGAAAAGCTCAAACACATTGATCTTAAAATTTCTTTTAAGTTACTGACATTTCCTTCCTCACATAATAAGTGGTGAAAATCAGTCAACAGTTAAAGAGTGTTTCTTTTTCTTTGATGTAGTCTCGTGCTTAAAAAAATAATCTCACAGAAATTCATTTCTATAAAGTTCTACATGAAGATGTATGAGTCACCCACACAAACACACATTCATTCGTTTACCCATGAACTGAGGAAGAGAGAGAAAAGGAGAATTTGACTTGGAAAACAACCAGCCCAGCAAACCTATCTATGGCTCAATCATTTTCAGCACTTCATTTGTCCATTGGTGTAGTAGAAGCTCTGCCCCAAGGCACCGTGGAGAGCTAATCTACCAGGCTCATCCCGGAAGCCCTAACCTGACAGGTAGGGATCTCCTTGTAAGCTAAGAGCGCCCAGGTGCTCCATACCCATTTGGGGTCATCTGCAACCACATACTGCAAGAGATGATTTGGGGCGCTGAATTATACAGCATCCCTCAAGTTATCTTAAGACAAACCACACCCCCCTGAGAAGCTGTCAGAAACTGAAAGAGTGAGCTAAATAAAAGAGTTTTAACCCAAGGGACTTCATAAGAAACAAAGAATGAGGCCCTTTATTAGACTCGAAAGAAGGAAATACAAGACAGATGGGGGAGTGCCCATCCTAAACTGTTCGAGGATAGGAGGAAAAGCAAAGACTGAGAAAGGAACCAGCCTAAGGAGACATGGTGGTCCACAAGGCCCCAGGCCTAACAAGGTAAGGCTTCTAACCAATCAACAAGCCAGGACAATCAGACAGAGGCCCCCAAAATCCACATTCTGCAGCTTCGGGCCCTTCCAGGGCTTGCGCATGCGCCCTAGCACCCAGGAGTTGACTGAAGGTGACCTCAGCGCCATTACCATAGTAAAAATTGCACCCAGGGGTGGAGAGCTAGCATGCTAATGATAGATGCAACGCATGTGGTGGCATGTTGAACAACAGCGCAAGCACAAGCACAACCCCGTCTCCACATGCCGTGACAAGGCCCCGCTCCTCAGCCTTTGCCTGATAAAAGCCCACAGTCCTGCTTGCTAATGAGCCGGTCACCTGCCCCTTTCCTTTCTGCACTGCCTCCCTTGTGCCTGTCCTGTGCACAAGCCAAGAAACTTTTACTCTTCTGCTCCTGTTTGTTGTCTCTCTTGATTTCTATCCTGGGGGACAACAGGAACCCAGTGCACCAATAACAGGACCACTATAGAGAAAAAGAATGCCATCAAAATGGGTGATAAATTCCCAAAGACCTATGAAAGTGACAGAGTGACAGCAGAAGGGCCACAGCAACAGGGATGGCCACAACCAGACGATAACAGTTGTTAAGCTTCCAAACAAATATACAGGCCACCTTGCAAAATTAAAGTTGTGTTTCTTTTTCCTCTACTCTGCATTTGTAAGTTGTCTGGTTCTATTTCTTGAAAGCATGCCCAAACTTCCCCACACTGACTCAGACTTTCTCTTGCTTCTCCACAGACGCAGGCTCTCCCTCTTACAGCAACCTCCCACCTGAACCAGAGCTGGACAATTATGGTAGGTGTGCTCTTCTGGAAAAACAAAAACACAACCACCACCAATTATCGAATAAATCTATGAACTAGGTCAGACTGCAGCTAATCAGGTCTTCTGTTTCTCAGGAAAACTGTGAGTTTGCTCCATGACTTCTTTTCAGCCTCCATTTTCTAACATGAGAAGATGCGCCCCCTCAGAGCTAACACGGAGCCCTCCTGCCCAGAGTTCCCTACCCACTGGCCTTATTACACTCTAAATACCACGTCTCACAGGGAGCTATTTCCCAATTCTTTCTCTGTCCCTCAATCTTAATTTTCATGTCAGGAGTTGGCATATTAAATTTAATAAGACTCAAATTTATTTGATTCTAATACTCAGTTTCATGCTGTGATTTCAAGCCAATATAAGTTACTACAGCCGAGTTATTTCATCTTAATTTCATATATGTTTTAAATATCTTACAAAATATAAAATCACTCTGCTTTCTCCAGTTTAAACAAGAACTCCCTCCTCCACCACACACACTCACATACACAATCCTGTAAAAGTTAACAAGGGTCAACTTGAAGTGTGCTCATGAATGGAAATCTAAAGCTAACAAAAGTAAATAAAAAAATCATATGATCAGAAAATCCATTTAAGATAATTCAATTCACAACCAGTACATTTAAATAATTTCTTAAAAACAAACATCTCATTCCATCTTTCCCATCGCTGTCACTCAATCAGACGCACCGTTGTATACAGAGGATTACATCCTGCCGTATATCTCCAATGTCTTGGCTTTTAAAATGGAAGACAATTTCTTGGCAGCAAATGGGTAAAGTTCCATATGGCTCTTGTCTATTTTTTCATTTCTGTTGCAATTAGGATTCTTTCCCATAATAAAAACATGATGAGAGTGACAGTTTTCTGAAATCATAGCTAGTATTTTAAGAAAACTTACTCTTGGTTTTCCACCACTAGGCAGCATAACTCAGGCATAAACTGTTAACCAAAGATGGCCTGAAATTTCAACTACCTTCTTAGGCAATTGGTTTTCCCTGAAATAGAGTTAAACTTTGGGAAGTCCTCATATATAAAGGCAATGCATAATAAATTTCTCCACACTTTAGAAAATAAGATAAGCTATTTCCTGTTAAAATTTGTTTAAAAATTGTTTTTAAAAGGTGTGTAAGATAAATGCAAGTTATTGAAAAGTAGAAAGTAACTTGAAAGAGACATCAGTCTTGAGAATATGAATGAGACAAATGTCACATTTAAATCTCTATTTTCAGAAAAACTTTAAAATTTCATATTATCGCCATGTGAGAAGTTTGAATATGCTTCAATGACAAAATTATTTCTAGTGCCATTTTCACATGCTCTCCATCAGCTCCTTCTTGAATCAGTTTGATTATTACTAAGCTGTCTTCATCCTCATCCTTCTATCATAGCTATTTTTCTAAGGTACCAGGGAGTTACGCTCCAGCCAAAACCTGCTACTCTTCTTTGTGATGTCCTTCATCCTTCTGTTTTTGATATCACATACCTCTCCTTCTCTCCCTAAATCTCTTCAACTCTGACTGCAGAGACAGTGACTCTGATATTTCTTGAAATGTTACAGCCACAGTCCTCTTCCAGATCCTACCCACCTTATTCTTAAATAACGTAAATTATTATGACCAATAACTTTATCATGATTATAGTAATAATGATAACAAAAAGTTCACCTTCCTCAAAATCATTTTAATACAAAACTAGAATAATCACAAACATCACATTGACAAAGTCAAGACTCGTCTCAAAACTTTATTCAGTGACATCTCAAGTCAGTGGATCCTAAGTCTGAATCTTGTGTCCCAGAATTGTCCATGTGCTTGAAAGTCACCTACAAATTATTAATCTATGCTAAATAAAGACACAGATTTAAGTATCTACTTCCAGTCTAACATACGCAGACTTTATGATGGTGTTTTATTCCCAATAGACTGTCAATTACTATTGACTATTTTTGGATATGAAAAAT
The DNA here is from genome assembly GCF_021613505.1 of Equus quagga. Taxonomy (NCBI): domain Eukaryota; kingdom Metazoa; phylum Chordata; class Mammalia; order Perissodactyla; family Equidae; genus Equus; species Equus quagga. The sequence goes on along the minus strand of NC_060270.1, from coordinate 6,582,809 downwards.
CTAAGGAGAAAATAAATTAATTTATTATTACCTTATTTAGAAGGATAGTAATTGATAATGAAACACAAAGAACCCTCATACTCCAGTGAGAAGTAGTTAGAAGTTAGTAGTTAAAAGTCTGGAGTAGTTAAAAGAAGCAAATGCTAGTTAGAAGGCTGGTATATAACCGTCCAGTGCTACTGTACAATCTCCACAGTAGATAACACAGGAAGAGACGGCGTTAGTGTCAAGCCATGGAAGAAGAGAATATCTGTAGCATCGAATGAAAAGATGTTTAGAGCTAATTGTCTTCCTCTTCACAAGGTCCATCCCAACACAGAGGCAAACAAAGCAGCATCTTTATTTATGAGGCTTTCATCTCCTGTCAGCAGGAAGAGCCTGGAAAGCTCTCAGATGGAGATGCTAATCTAATTCCAAGGAGGCTGATGCATTTTATCAAAGTTCTATGAGGAAGATGGCTTATGAGTATGGCCAGATGGAGAGCTGCATAACTTTGCAGGGGAGAAATTCGCATGAGAATTACAATGAGAAAAGAAGAGGAACCCCTACAAAGCTCCAATTTCCAACAGCTCCTAGCATAAATTTAACCAAATTAAAAGCTTTTCACATGGGTGCAGCTGAGATAGCCAATACTATAAAGAAATATATTAGAGCACAAGCTATTTGGAAGCATTGAAGTAGTCCCAGAGCACTCCAACGTGGTGCAGAGCATTTTTTTCATCACAAAGACTACACTTCCATTGCTGCTCGTTGCTGCAGACTCAGAAGAGAAAGAGCGCTTGGGTTTTCCCTCTCTGGGTTAACTTGGAGGAACTTTGCAATGACGTAAAGGCAAAATATCTACTTGGGATATGCAGCTCAGGTTGGGGACTTTTAACTCTATTGGCAAAATGGCACTGAATGAGATAGTCCACTGGAGAATAGGTTTGTCAAATCCCCGTATCCCAGGCCAATGAAAAGGGCAGCAGGTCTGAAGGTAAGAATGGTGACTTCTAGTTGCTCAAAGTTGGCCAGGAGGACACCCTCAGTGAGTCGACTAGACTACTTGCCAGTAGAAGGGAAAGAAGATAGTCAAAGATCATGAAAAAGCAACCTGTCCATGACGTTTTTCTTTCCTTGGTCCTCTTTCCCTCTCCATGTATCCTCTCAAACTCACTCTCTTCCTATATTTCATCTCTAAAATTATCTTCTCTACGTATCTACCAGCAAATTTTAACAAGCCAGACTGTTATTTCCAAATGTCCACTATACAGCTCCACTGAAATGAGGCATTTACAGCCTCAGGTTTAATATGTCCAAAAACCAAACCCTGGCCACCCAAGCCAGTTCCTCCTTACTTTTCATCATCTGTTAGCAAATCTCATTCTCCCAGGCACCCATTCCCGGGCTGGAAAATCCCAACCATCTTTATCCTCTGTTTACTCCTCCCTTTCATGCTAATCCAATCAATCATCGCTCCAATCACGTCTAGAACAGCACCATAAAATAAAGCAGAAGACTGTTCCTTGTGAGAACTGGCCTAAAGAAAGAAGTCTGGGGAATGGTTGGTGAGGAAAGAGCTCCACAGAAAACAGGAGATGCTAGGAGGAAGAGCAGGAGACAGTTGGTAAGAAGAAAGGTGCAGAGAGCAAAAGTAAACTCAAAGAAATTATGTCTACTCCTCCTGGGGAAACAGGCATGTTTTCAAGATCTGTGCAGTACAAGATGCCCACAGCTGAGGCAGCAGCATCGGGTGACACAGGTAATGGATCTCATAAAGGCAGAAGCAGACCTGTCACAGGGAGCTGAGTAGAGCATCAGGAAGGATTGCGACCACACCGACGAAGGTGGAAAGCGTAGGAGACTCTCCTCCCATCCAACCAAACGAGGCAGGCAGGCTCTGAAGATCAGAACTATGTGAGCTTGGGGGAAAGGGATTTACCAACTTCGTTTGCCAGTCATTGAAGTCATGTGTTTCAAGGTAGTTAAATTGCTTGTCAATGTGATTTTACGTTAAGCGTATTTGTCTTGCACATCACATATGCCCAAAGGTCCACAAGATAGGGCAGCTTGCCTATAAAGTAATAGTCCTTGAAAGAAATACTACGGAAAATGGGTGCAAAAATTCACTGGTATCTGTGCTGTATTTCATCGGGTGATGCCACCACCCCATTTAGACAGCTTCAGTGGCCTCCTAACTATTCTCCTGCCAGTTAATCTTTCTCCCCTTTCTTCCCCAGCCAATTCTTTTTAAAGTGACCTTTGACCAAGGTTCTACATTTTTTTTAAAAAGCAACATATTTTTAATATTTGCATACATTATTTTTAATATATGTTAAATAAAAATAATAGTCAAAACTTTTCACAACCTGGTTCCAACCTAAACTTCTCTATATCACTGTTTTCTGAATATTCTATAAATTTGTGATTCAATAAAAATATTCAATAGTAAAAAGAAATATTCTAGCAATATTAATCTAATCACTCATGCCACAAGACTGATCTATCCATCATTTTCCCAAATGCAGTACGTGTTTTGATACTTGCTTGCCTTTGTTAATCACATTCCCTCTGCTTGGAATCTGTCTTCCCCATCTCCACTTCTCCAAATTCTACTCAACCTCAAAAACCCAGATCAAACGCCCCCTCCTTCTTGAAGTCTTCCTTAATCCCTCTTTTGCTCTCAACTCTTAGAGGGTTTTGATCATGTCTACATGACACATCCCATATTTTGCTCAAAATTGAATGGCAAAATATGAGAAGTGCCATATTCTGTGCCACAATTCTAATATACATGCATTAGACTTTTTGTTCTTACAGGTATAGTTTTCTGTTGCTGCCATAACAAATTATCATAACCTTAGTGGCTTAAAACAACTCAAATTTATTATCCAGCAGTTCTATAGATCAGAACTCTAACATGGCTCTCACTGGGCTAAAATTGAGTCAATCCTTTCCAAAATCTCTAGGGGAGAATTCATTTTCTTGCCTTTTCCAGTTTCTAGAGGCCACTCACATTCCTTGACTTGTGACACCTTTCCTTCAAAGCCAGAAATATCCTATGTCTCTGACCCTTCTTCCATCATCACATCTTTTCTGAGCAGAGCCAGGGACGGTTCTCCATTTGAGGATTCATGTGGTTACTTTGGACCCACCTGGATGATCCTGGTTAATTTCTCCATCTCAAAGTCCTTAACCTTAATCAAATCTGGAAAGTCCCTTTGCCATGTAAAGTAATCTATTCACAGATTCCAGGGTATTAGGACATGGACATCTTTGGGGGCCCATGATTCTGCCTACCGTACTAAACAATGTAAGCTTCTCAAGGGTAAAACAGTATTCTACTTCCTATTTCTTCCCCACAATATCTAACAGTGCTTTCTCCAAAGTAGGCATATATCACTAATAAATGTATCGTTATATGTATTTCAGTCTCTATGTCACTTATTTCTATTCTAATTTTTGTTATTTCCTTCCTTCTACTAACTTTGGGCTTAGTTTGTTCTTCCTTTGCTAGTTCGTTAAGGTGTAGGGTTAGCTTGTTTATTTAGATCTTTCTTTTTTCTTAAGGTAGCTGTTTATCACTGTAAACTTCCCCCTTAGAACTGTTTTGTGGTAGAGCATACATTTCAGTATGTTGTATTCCCATTTTCATTTGTCTGAGGATACTTATTACCCCTTTGGTTTTTGTTTTGATCCATTGGTAGTTCAAGAATATGTTGTTTAATCCCCACATATTTGTGAATCTTCCAGTTTTCCTCCTGTGATTGCTTTCTAGTTTCATAGCATGTGGTCAGAAAAGATGCATGATATGATTTCAACCTTCTTAAATTTATTAAGACTTGTTCTATGGCCTAATAGATGATCTATCCTGGAGAACGTTCCATGTGCACTTGAGAAGAATGTGTATTTTGCTTCTGTTGGATGAAATGTATATGTCTGTATATGTTTGTTAGGACCACCTGGTCTAACGTGCACTCTAAGTCAAATGTTTCCTTATAGATTTTCTCTCTGCGTGATCTATCCGTTGTTGAGTGGGGTATTGAAGTCCCTACTATTGTTGTATTGCTGTCTATTTCTTCCTTCAGATCTGTTAGTATTTGCCTTATTGAGGTGCTCTGATGTTGGTGCATTAGTATTTACAATGTTATATACTCTTAATGAATTGACCCCTTTATCATTATATAATGACCTCCTTAGGCTCTTGTTACAGTCTTTGCTTTAAAGTTGTCTTAAATAAGCATAGCTACCCCAGCTTTCCTTCAGTTCCCATTTGCATGGAATATCTTTTCCCATCCCTTCACTTTCAGTCTGTGTGTCCTTAAAGTTGAAGTGAGTCTCTTTGCAGGCAACATTTAGTTGGGTCTTGCTTTTTATCCATTCAGTCAGTCCATATCTTTTGATTGGAGAATTTAGTCTGCTTATATTTAAAGTAAATATTGATAGGTTGGACTTACTATTGCCATTTTGTTTCTTGTTTTCTGGCTGTTTTGTAGTGCCTTTGTTCCTTTCTTCTTCTCTTTCTCTCTTCCTTTGTGATTTGATGATCTGTGGTAGCATGCTTTGATTCCTTTATATTTTGTGTATCTACTATAGGCTTTTGCATTGTGGTTACCATGAGGCTTACATAAAACATCTTATAGCTAAAACAGTCTATTTTAAGCTGATAACACTTAACTTCAAATGCATACAAAAGCTCTACATTTTTACACTCCCCTCTCCCACATTTTATGTTTTTGATGCCATAATTTACACATAATAATAATTATTATATTATTATTATTATTATTATGCCACAATAAACCCTGGTGTATTGGCAATACGCAATGGGCATTTTTGCCTGCTTTCTCTGCACTGAACCCTGGGAGGACAGCCACAGTGAGTGTTTGCATGTCTCTTAACAACTGCTTCTTTCCCAAGTGGCAGCCTTAAAAGTTGGGGGATATGTGTGGTTTAACCCTTCACTCCTCAGGGAGAATTTGGCAGTTGGAAGTTCCCTCCTGACTGTGTGGTGCTGGGGGTGAGGTTTAAGGCAAGAGTATGTCTCAGCCTCTGCTACCCGTTTTGATGTGAGTGTTCTCTCAGTCTCCCAAAATGTAGGAGTCTTTCCACTAGTTTCTTTCTCCCCGAGGGAACTGCTCCGTACGTAGCTACGTATTCGGCATGTTGACCGGAGGAGGGAAATTCAGGAGATCCCTATGTCACCATCTTGATTCAGAGTCTACACGTATCTCAGGTAGTTACTAACTGAATCTGACTAAAAATTAGAACTTGTAGTATTTTAGTAATGGGCAAGAAGGGCCACCATGAGAAATGTCATTTACACTAGGCAGTCTGCCAAAATATAGATAATATTTCCTTCTTTTTACGCTCTATTTAATTCAAGACGGGCAAATCTGAAGTAGTGAGTGAGAAACATGATGCAAATTCCAAAAGCATGACTGCAAGAGCCTCTTAACCAGTCTCCTCTCTGTTACCTGCTCCCTCTTTTCTCTCCAATCCATCTTCTTAAACAGAGTTCTAATCAAATGATTTCCTTGGTAAAGACGTTAATGACTCCCTCATCCCCTAATAAATAACCCGAAAACTAATCAGACTAAAATTACAACTTTCCAGCCTGATCCCAAATTTTGCTTTTATACATTCCAACCCACTGTTTTATGAGTTAATGATTCAATAATAAATGTTTTGGGAATATGAACTTGCATGGACACTATTGCCAGCTGGAAAACCCTGGTTTTCTCAGTGATTTTGCTGATTCCCTAGTGGATTTATATTTTGATAAATTTTTCACACAATCAGGTCACTATGAATGCTTTAAAACATTTATAATGAGCTTTGTTTAAACTGAGAAAACTATAAACCGCTGGTGTGGGGATTTCCAATTAAAGATAGAAGAGTGAATGGTTTTTTGTTTACCATCCTCCCCAAAGCACACGGAAAGCAGCAAAATGTGAAGAAAGCATCATCTGGAAGGAAACTGGGAATGCACACGTCCAAACCTTAAATTAGGAAGAATCGCTGCCAAAAACAATGATGGCGCCTCCTACCGGGGGAAGCAGGCCAGAGGAGGGGCAGAGAGCAGGAGAGGGCAAAGGGCAATTGCAGTTCTACTGCTGGTGGAAGTCAGATGAGCAGTTAGAGGCATGCTGTATTCACAAGGAGGACTCAGACATTCACACCCTCCCCACAGCCCACAAGGATCCCCTTTCCCCAGAAAGAGAAGCACACAGACTAAGCGTAGACACACAAGAGGGAAGATGGCAGAGGGTTTTGGTAAGAAAGCGTGTGAGACTGCAACCCCAGGTCAGGTCATTCCTCCCACCCCTCCCCCACGTCTGCCAGGCAAGCAGGTGGCCCAGGCCCCGGAGGCCTCACTCAGAGATGAACAAGAGACCGAAGGAACCAGCACCAGTTCTATGCTAAGGTACTACAGGGAAGATGGAGAAAAATATAAGAAGCAAAAGTTAGTTGGAAACTAAACATCACAAGAGGCATTACAAAGAAATTCACAGAAGAAAATTTCAAAGAAAATAAATTCCAAATAAAGATAACTTAGACTCTGGGGGAAAAAAAGAGCTCAAAGAAGACCAAAAAAAATAGGAGAGAGAATGAGGTAATTTGACAGATGATAAATGGAAGCAAAAAATAAAATAAAATCATTACAGAAATGAAAACCACATAAGAAGCAGCTAAAATTAGAAGATGCTTTTGAAAATATAGTCAGAGAGAACAGAATCAAGAAGATGAAAAGATGCTGTAATTAGAGAGAAGATAATAGATTGGGAAGAGTCACATGGAGGCTCTTGGTACTTACATTAATATTGATGAAGAAGATGTATTAGAGAAAAATTTTTTCAAATTCTCTACAGCAATGTCTATAAACTGTTACGGGAAATAAATTGGACCCCAAAATTGTACGTGTAGCCAAGAGTTATTTAAAAATAAAGGCAACAGACAGACCTTATCAGAAAAGCAAGAATACAATAGATATAAAAAGCTTCTGAGGCTTTCTTGAAATGTTTTGAAAAACCTATTTGAGTAAAAACAAAAAATAATTAAAACAAAGAGCTCAGGAAATTTGCTGTGGAAAGAAGAAACTGGAAATGTCTAAATGACTGAGGGGATTAGAATTGTAGAGCAGAACATAGATATTTTTAAAGGAGGTAGATTATTAAGAGGAGAAGTGGTGGTGAAGTGTGAGTGCGTCAATTTCGACAAATTTCAGTGATGATTCGATACAAACCATGGAAAGTCAAGAAACTGACTTAACACAAATGCAAATTTAGATCACCAGCAAACACTTCAACACAGATTAGAAATCTTCCTAATGATAAAATGAAAAAAAAAAAACACAAAGCAAAAGCAGATCATTTAACAGAAGAAAACATAGATTGGATTTTAAAATCCAACCATTTGTATAAAAAAGATAAACTTTAAAAAATATATATGACTCAGAATGTTTTTTAAAAACAAAGAAGGGGGATACACAAAGGAAGACCAAGCAAATGCCAACAAAATTAACAACTAACGGGTGAACTCAAGGAAAAAATTATTCCACAGGAAAAAGAAGAGATCTTAAAAACAATAAAGCCACAATCCACAATGAAGATGTGATCTACTTGAAACTGCTATCCCTAACAACCGAGCGACAAAGCATGTAAAGAAAGCATGGCATGCAGAGCAGAAAGGCACAGAAGGAAGCCCAGTGGTAGGAGTCTCCCCCTCAACTCGCTGAACCTTTGACCAGTCAAGTGGACAAAAGCATGTAAGTAAAGATACATAGAATATTTGAATATCATAATAGAGCAGACTCAATAGGTCATTGCCAGAGTGACATTTTAAAAACGTAAATAAGACTGTGTCACGCCTTGGTCCGAAAATCTCCAGTGGCTTCCAAACTCGTTCCGGCGGCTGCTGCCGCCACCCCGACCTCCCTCCTGCCACGGTCCTCCCCACTCGCTCCCCGCGGCTCACACGGCCCGCGCTGCTCTCCTCCAGGACCCTGCTCTGATCACCGCCAGTCCTGCTCCGCTACCAAGCATGCTGTCCTCTCACGACTTGCTCCCTTGCTCGCTTCCTGCGAGTTCCCGCCCAAACGTCACCTCTCACCTCGCTGGGAGGCCTTGGCTGAGGACCCTAGCATCGCGCCCTCCCACCTCCTCAGCCTCGTCGTCCCCATCTCCTCTCCTGACTCGCTTCTCTCCAAAGCACCTGACAATAATGAAAATGATCTACATTTGTTTGCTGGGTTACTTTCTGTCTCCTTTATCAGAATGAAAGCCCCGCAAACGCAGAGATTTATTTTGTGGTGTTCACTGCACCGTCCCAGTGCCTGGAATGGAAGGTGGCACACAGAAATGCTTACATTTAAAATGAATACATGCTCATTTATAAGTTATTTATTGAGTGAACGAATGAATGGTTCACTGAAGTCTATATCTCCCAAAAACAGAATGCATCTTTTTTCCGGGGCCCATGGAACATGTACTGTAACTGATGACATATTAAGCCACAGAGAAGGCGATAATAACCTACACAAAGTGTAAATAGTATAGAAAGTATTCGCTGGCCATAATACAATAAAAGTAACACTTAGGTAACAAAAAAGAAAGAAAACGCCAACCACTTGAAAATCTTTTTTAAAAAATCAGAATTTTAGATTGTAGCATATCTGGCAAATAACAGTTGTAAATGCCCTGCACATCAGGACCTATAAAATCCACTTAACAGCGTGTGCTACTAGGACAATCACAGTCTGAAATGTATTACCAAACAAGGAAAACTAAAAATAATTAATAACTCAACCAAAAAGTTAGAACAGGAACAAAAAAACTTAAGGAAAATTAAAGGAAGAAAATAATAAAAGTGAAATAGGTAAAGGATAGATTAGGCAAACGAATATATCCAAAAGCTAATTCCTTCAAAAATCCAATAAAAACAAATTTTTTTAAAAATTAAACTATTTAAGATAAATAAAATGTAAAATATGGGACAGAAACACAGAAACTGAATTATAGGAGGATTCATTGCTCTATACTGTGCACATACATTTGAAATGTGGATGAAATTATTGTCCACATAGTGTGAATTTTATCGTACCTTCAAGAAACATAATTCTGAAGCTAAAGAATCTAGATCATGGAAAGGAAGGCAAATTTTCAAACTCTTATTACAAAGAATAATACAGCTGTAAAACTAGGTTAGACAAACAGATGGCAGTTTATACACAGACACGCATCACTGCAGACCAATCTGATTTTTAAATTCAATACCAAATTCAAAATATAGTAAAAGAAAATACTCCATTTATGATAGCAAAAAAGAGAAAAAACTAAAAATAGCAAGAACCTTATGAGATTAATATGAAGAAAATTCAATATTGCAAAACAGTAATTTCTTCCTCAAATTAATCAATGTAATCCAACTGAATGTTCTGCAATGTCTCTTAACGATGATCAAGGTCATCTAGAAAAATGAACCAGCTGTTTACCTAGGACAGTTCCATGAAGGAAGGGGAACTAGCCCCACGAGATAGTTGCCATGCTTTAAAGCAACTGTGATTTAAATTATTTGGTACTAGCAGAGAAAAATATGACAGAAGAGATAGTATGAAAGTAAAGCTAAATGTACATAGGAATTTTATTTCTAATAAACATGGAACGTTACTTCATTAGAGAAATGATAAATTATTCAATAAGTAAGCTAAGACAACAAACTAGTCATTTGGGAAAAAAGAATTAAAATAATTTCCTACCTTATTCCTTACTACCAAATATATTCTAGATGGATCAAAGATTTAAATATAAAAACAATATTCTAGTTTTTTAAAATACAAAAGAACTAGAATAAAATGTGAGTGAATATTTTTATAAACTTAGAGTGAGGAAAAACTTTCTGAACATCGAACAAACTTTAGAAACCCTAAAAGAATTTGATCAATATTGGTACATAAAATTTTTAAATTCATTGTGCAAAACACAGTTATTACAAAGTCAAAATGCAAAGAACAAACTAGGAAAAAGTATTTTCCAAGCATATGAGAGAGTGATGAATGATTTCTTCAATATATAAAAAGGTCTGACAAATCAATAAGAAAAACAACAACAAACAAACACACAGATACAGAGAATAGATTGGTGGTTACCAGAGGGGATGGGGGTTCGGGGGTGAACAATGGGTAAAGGGGATCATTTGTATGGTGATAGATAGAAACTAGACTTTTGGTGGTGAACACAATCTAATGTACACTAAAGTCATATTATAATGATGTACACCTGAAATCTATATAATGTTATAAACCAATGTTTCCTTAATAATAAAAAAAATGTTAAATAACCTATTAGAAAATTAGTCCAAGGACATGAATGAGCATTTCAGAGAAAAAGAACTTAAAAAGAAAACAAACACAGAGAAATGTCCCCAACCGCACTGTTTATTACAGATATACTATATACAGCAATGGGATACCATCGTTCACTATCAGATAGTGTGATAATACACAATTCCATTGAAGGATTTGGCAAGCAGTTAATTTCCTGCACTTGTGATAGAGAGCAGATGCTGACACATCCTCTGTAAGGACAATTTGGAAATATCTGGTAAAATATAATCTATATGTTCTCCATTTGGCCAAGCAATCCTGCATGCAGGAATTTTTCCTCATATGAGTATGCAAACATAGATACAAGTAGATAACCGTGGCACTGTTTGTTTTAGCAGGCATGCATGTTTAGGCGCGCACACACACACACAGCAGGAGGGATGACCTAAATGTTTACACTAGCGAACTGATTAAATAGTCACAGTGAAAACAAAATAGAACAACGTGCCACTGTTTCAAAAGAGATAAATATAAATGCACTGATTTGGGAAGATAAGATGACCAAGATATTCTGGGAAGTGAAAAAGGCAGGTACGCGTAAACCAGGATGCACATAATCGTTCCGTTTGTATAATCCAAGCAATATGGAATCGCTGTCACAAATTCTTGCATACCCACAGTCAAATGATGTCACAGGAGCGTAGAAGGCGTAGGAAAGAAAGTTAATAGTTAACCTCTGGGGCATGGCGACAGGAGTCAGGGAGAGAGAGATTCACTTTCCATTTTAAACTAATCATGCATTTTATTCTGTGCATGATTTACTTTTTTTGGTAATTAAAAGACTAATTCAAATAACAAAAATATTTTTTAATTAACCCAGATTCTAAAAGGTATGATCCAAAAAATCAAATCATATTTTATTGTCCTAATCACTTAGGTTAATTTCTTTTTCCTTCCAACTATCTGGAGATAAAAATAATTTACGTTGTCAGAACAAACATAGAAAGACCATCAAGACTATAATTTAAATGTTTTGGGGCCGGCCTGGTGGCATAGAGGTTAAGTTCACGAACTCTGCTTCTGCAGCCTGGGATTTGTGTGTTCGGATGCCGGGCGTGGACCTACACACCATTCATCAAATCACACTGTAGCCACATCCCACATACAAAAAATAGAAGATTGGCCCTGAGCTGGGATCACCAAAAAAAAAAAAGGCTTTGTGAAGTGAATTCCCAGTTTGTACCAAAAATATTTCAGACCTCACACTGCCAAGAAAATAGTTTCCAGGAAAAAAAAGAAAACTTGGATTCAAGTCCAAACTTCACTTTCAACTTTCTCCATCCATGAGAGAGTCAAAACTTTAGTGATTTTGCTCCTCTGTATAATATTTCCCATCTGCAGAATGCCCCAGAAGTCCATGAGTCATATTTACACTTCGTAAAGCACACTGAGTCCTTTAGAAAATAAATTGATGTGTAACAACTCTGCAAGGGGCCTATTAACCCTTTTTTCACCCTTCAGCAGATGGAATATCCCAGTACAACCTACCTTATCAATACAGCTACTTCCTGGTTCCCTTCTTTCCACAAATTCTAATAATGTCGTTTTTATGTAGCCAAACTCCCGCTGATTCTAATCAGTCCAACCTTTAGTTTTAGTAGCATGTTACTGATCATATTTCTCAGACATGGCTTTTTCAGTATGAAGCCATTTCTTCCATCTCCTACTAGTAATGCTAAATTAGGCCCCAGGGATATGTTTCTAATAATGCCCCATTCTTCTTTCCCAAACATCTATAACACTTGCAATGCAATAGCAATTTTCATACAATAAAAAGTAAATACGAGGAATTCAGCTCTTTCTTGGTTTGCAAAGAACTTCAGTGGAATGGGAATTATTGCAAAATGTATTCCCCGCAGGAAACAGCTTCAGTTTATAGCTGGCATCCTCCCATAACCCTGCATCGCTTTAACACCACAGAGACTCAAGAGCTCCAACTAGGAAACAGAGCCATTTCACATAACTTTTAGGTGGATGTTTCATTTCATCAGAAGCTCATGGTTTTAAGTTGTCAATAAGAGCTAATAAATCGCAACATACGGATTGTTTTATTATTCTGATAGAAGTATTTGTCTCCAAAGTGAAAATTTGCCCCCAACCAGATTTTCATACTTCCTTTGATGAGTGTTTCTAAAACCCCACTGATTCCAAAGAGACGTCTCTTTATGGAGCAGATGTGTGTCAGTGGGAATTACTCAGACACTCTGAGGCCCATTATCGGGAATAAATTTTTTTCTGGGAAACATCACAGTATGAATACTTCTATTCCAGGAAAACTTTTTCCACAAATGAATCTTCATAACTGCCTGTAGGGGAGAAGATTGCTTCAATTGGTGAAACGCGGATACAGGAATTGTCTAGAACAAAGGAAAACTGTGACCACATCCTCACCACAGCAGGCAGTTTAGAAAAATTTAATGGAAAGGTTGGAAGCATACACAAAGACGAAATTTCCAAGGTGAGCCTTCTGGGATTCCTGCAATGTGCACAAGATTGAGGAAGCCATCGAAATCCTTCCTCTGTGAGTTTATGACCTACTCATAAAGTTGGTGTTTTAGGAATATCTATCTGGCTTAAATCACAAGCCAGACTGAAGGGCAATGGGGCAGGAGCCTGAGTGCCCGTGGCAGTGACCTGGGCACCAGCAGTGAGGGCCTGGACCAGGTAATGGCAGGGACCAGTCAGAGAAGTGCAGGTACAGAGGAGCGCCATGCCGGAAGGAGAAAGAAGCCCAGTACAGGTGTCTCCCATCTACAGAACGCTTCACCCTACACAAGAGCTTTCCCGCTTACTTTCTCACACAATCCTACACGGAGTTAGAATAGGAGTAATGCCCTTTGTGCCAAGGAGGGAGCCAAGACTCAGAAAGGCCAACTGTCACACCACTATTATTGGACTTCCTCTTGGGGTTGAAGCTGGGTGGAATTTAAAAACAACATTAAACACAGCTCTTATTACTCTTACAACCAAATCCTATACGACATAGACACGCTATGATTAAACAAACTGTTCAGAGTGCAACAGGCACTTAATAAATATTTGAATGAATGTTGCATACATAAATGGATGAATGAACAAATGAATTAATGTTCATTTTTTATAACTGCATTGTTTTTATTCTGACTCATTTATACATCTTTCTTCCCCATTCGCTACTAAACTTTTGAAGGGATGAGCTATAGTCTGGTTACCTTTGTATCCCCAGTGTGAAGCCAGGGGTGTAACCTGAGCACAGTCTTCTCTGCTCCGGCCTACACAGTGATCAAAGTTGAGGGGGGCGCCTCAGTTCGCAGCACATGGTCATCATCAGCCATGCACATTCCCCCTTTATTATTATCTCTTTCATCCTGGCTTTTTGCACCCACTCTGCTATCATTCTTGATCACATTCCTCTCTTTATTTGTACACATCAGTACCCTTAAACTATATATTATTTTTATGAGTATATTTTTATACTAATAAATGAAGTGGCATGCTACATATCTCATTCCATTTTACATTTATACCTAACAAGTTTAGAATATATAGTTCATTGCTTTTGACTAAAGAATGCATTTTTATCATCTATATTTACATTTATTTACTTATACCCATATTTGAGACATTTAGTTTGTTTCTCATTCTTTGCTGTCACAAATAATACTGTGATGAGCATCGTCATATACATCTATTTGTATACATGTACAAATTTGTTTTTATTTGAATTACTTGCGAGTAATTAAATAAAAACACTAACTTTCACATAGAAATCTGTATCTTCACCTTCTTTTGAAAAATGGAAAAATTCGGCAACTGTTAGCCTATATTCTCTCTAAGAAATTGGTTGGAGCTAAACAGCAGCCATGGTTGGGGGGCACTCTCTGGATTGCCACAGCGCCACCACTCCACGTTGTCTCTATGACACCCTTCAGTTCTTTATGTTATTTGCTACATTAGTTTCCTATCGCTGCTGGAACAAATTACTACACACTTAGCGGCTTAAAACAACACAAATCTATTATCTCACAGCTCTGGGGGTCAGACCGAAATGAGTCTCACTGGGTTAAAGACAAGGTGTAAGCAGGGCTGCATTCCCTTCCAAAGGCAGTAGGGGAGAATCTATTTCCTTGCCTTTTCCAGCTGCTAGAACCTTCTTGCATTCCTTGGTTAGTGACTCCCTTCCACCCTTCAGCCGGCAATGGCTTTCTCATATTGCATCACTTTGACTGTGACTTCTGCCTTCCTCTTCCATCTTTTAAGAAGCCTTGTGATGACATTAGGGCCCACCCAAGTAATCCGGGATAATCTGCCTATTTTAAAGTCAGCTGATTAGAAAACTTAAATCCATCTACAACCTTAATTTCCCCTTGCCATGAAACATAACATACTCACAGGTTCCTGAGATGATGACATGGGCATCCTCTGAGGGGGCTGGGGAGAAGGGCATTATTCTGCCTACCACACGACTAACCCATGCAGGCCAAGTGAATTGTTAATTTTTGTCCGACAGCATCTACGTATTAGCTCACAATTATAGACACTTAATAATTGCCTCTAAATTGAATTTAATAACAACTCAGACTGCTATTTTAGACACACTGATCAAAAGACTATTCCATATTGAGCAACAAGCTTACTTTTTAAAATATTGATCATTCTTTTATCGGTAGCCACAGGATTGGCATGAATCTCAGCCTATAGAGTATGTAGAATCAATCTAACTCTTCTCCAGTCTGCTCTTATCTTAGCAGTGGATCAAAATGTAAGCAAGCACTCGAGCAATCTCATCAAGACACCTGCAATAACCTGGCTAACAGTTTTAGTTGTGGCTATTTCTGTTCTCTTCTTAACCAAATTGAACTTCTCAGTGATTGCTTCAATCACTCTCACAGTTATAGAGAAAATGTCAATGAATCGTTATATACTCACCTGTGTTGGCAACACTATTTTAACCTTCCCAGACATCCAAGGAAGTAATTGGACCGGACGAATGCTGAGGTCGAACCTTCAAGTTCCCACATTCCATGATTTAACAGAACCTTAAAGAATGATGTAAGGAGGGCTCTTGTTTGGTGTGTTTCTTTCTTGAGGGCCTAAATTCTCTTGCCAGAGCACTGTTTCATACTTTAAGTGATGGAGAAATGAGATTGCCTGATTAGGAGGGTCTGCTACTCTGCAGTCAGTGTTGTCTCCCTGCAGCACAGGACAGGAGACTACGCTCAGGAGATGCAGACTCACGAGATCACCCAGATGTGGCCAACCTGACCTCACCTCCTGCCCTGCCCCATCTAGATCATTTCAACTCTCTCAACATCCCTGATGGGGCATCTTTTTCTAGCAACCTCCCTGTGATGTGGGATCAACCCAAACACCCATCTTCTTGGCTCCACTCTCTGGCTTTGAACCCTTCTAGAAGAAATCACTGAATCCTACAGATTCACTTTTCTCTAAATTTTTAGTTTCCAATGTCAGCTGCATCTAAGGTGACCAATGGTCCTGGTTTGCCTGGAACTGAAAGGTTCCTGGGATGTAGAACTTGAAAAGTGTAACAGTACTTAGCCAACCGGGAGACCCTAGCTACATCCTTAACAAGGCTCAACAATCTTTGCTGTGTCCCAATTCAGTCTCTTTCCCATTCCACACATTCACACCTCTCCACTGCCCCCGCACTCCCCAATGCACGTGACTTTCCCTGTTTATTTACAGAGAAGACTGAGACCAAAAAGTCACTGCATTTGAATAGACAATGGCCCACATAACAAAAGGACATTGACAAAGATTCTCTCCTTGACCAAACTCTACTCGGCTCCTCTGAGCTCTAGTTCAAACAGACCCTGACTTTTAGTCTTGTATTTTAGTCTTTGTATTTTAGTCTCTTCCATTGTCCAATTTTGGCAGAAACCCTGCCAAGTCACTTTAGCCAGAATCTTCCAACCTCAGCATCTGCTCACCCTCAGTATCTTCTTGGGTTCCTCATCCTCCATCATCCCCCAGGTGATATCTGATCACCCTGGCCTGCCTTCAACAAGAATCCTGTTAGGTCAGTTCAGCAAGAATCGCCCTTTACTTCTGAAGTTTCCATTTAGTAATTTTCCATCCATCGACCCCCCCACTTTGCTCTTTGGCTATAAATTCCCACTTGCTCATGCTATATTTGGGGTTGAATTCAATCTCTCTCCCCAACTGCAAAATCCCCTTGCAGTGGTCCCTACACCTCCTGAGGTAGTCCCCACTTGAATAAAGTCTTCCAAACCATCTTCAAAAAATGTCCTGAATATTTTTTTCTTTAACAGCATCAACAGGAAAGCCCAGATGACTGCCTGCAATGAGCCTGCACAAGTAAAATTAGGCTTACTGTTCCCCACAGTCTAGGAACTGGCCTCTAACTTGCGGGAACAGGGAGAGATGTATGATTTTGTTAGCACACTGAAGTAGGTCTGACTCTGGGGTTGGGGTCTCATTAATCAAGTTCTTACAGACTGATATTATACACCAGAATGACAATTTATCAATGGGAGAGGCTCAACCATCAGGCAGAAACACTCATATCAGCATGCTGACAGCATTCATGTCCTGTGAACAAGGGACACAAAGAAGCAAATTATCATTGGAAGGCCATTTTATTAATGTTCAACTTAAAAAAAGAGTTATCAAGCAAAACAAAGAATCTGATCCATCAGTCTGATTGGTGAATATCCTTTAATAAATAGATAAATGGGAATTTAAATGATTGAAAGATTAGATTACTCTTATGAATATTGACCAGAACACAGGAATACAGAGAATCTTGAAAAGTGTCTTCCAGCAAAGGTAATGTGAGGTGCTCTCTCACACCAGAGGGATGTGACCTAGAGGATCACATGATGCACAGTTCCAGAGGGACATTCACATATTGGTACACAATCTGCATAGCCATTTGTCATAGCTCTGGTAGCATACTAAATACACTATTTACCCTGCTTTTTGCATTCACAATACGTATTCGAGACTGGCCCATATCAGCGCTGAAGAACGATATCATTCTTTTTTAGAATGCATAGCATTCCTTGCTTTCTGTACCTTAAATTGTTTAACAGTTTCCAATTCAGAGGGCCTGGAGACTCTTAATCTAATCTCCCCTGGTCTTCTCTGGGATCTGGGCCCATTAGCTAATCCTTCTCTCCCCTGTATTTTGCTTCTGCACTCCGCTGACACCTTCCCCATGACCTACACACCTGCTCAGGTCTTTCTCTTGATCTTTTAAGCTTTTCTCTCACTAGAATGTATCTGTCCTTCCTTTCACAATCAAGATGCTAGAAAGAATGGTCTTCACTCAAAATCTCCCTTTCTCTACCATTCACTATTCAACTCATTTCGGTTCATGCCCTTATCTCCCTCATTACCATGAGGCTTAGCCAGATACAATTACCAGTGTCCCACTACTTGCCAAAAATAATTTAATCTTAAAATCCAATCTACTTGGCCTCCTTAATGACCACACCCTGTTTGGAATCTCTCCCACCTTGGCTTCCATGACACTGCTGGTTCTGGATCACCTTGGGTCTCTCTCTTTTTCTCTCAGTCTCCTTTGTTAGTTTCTCATCCTCTTCCATGCTGACATAAGCCAGGGTTCTGCCTTTGACCCTCTTCTCACCTCACTCTCCACCCTCATTAGACCATCTCAAGCCTCCAACATTCTTCCACCTGTGACTGAGCCAATATCCACATCTCTAGCCAAGGCCTCTCTGAGCTCCAACCTGTGCACGCCACGGCCTGCTAGGCATTTCCATCTGGATGTCTCACAGGTACCTTAAACCTAACATATCCAAAATTTAAAGTTTTTTCTTCTTATGCCGCCATATCTGTTTTCCCTCTTCCTCCTTTCTCTTTCAAGGTTTTCAGAGACCTGCAGTATCCTCGACAATAGCAAATGCATCTTTATGCAAGCGTGTCACTTACCTTTCCAGCCTCCAGGAATCTGTTACAGTGTCAAACAGCTTTGCTGGACAGGGCCAAAGAGGAAGCTACATTGGCTTTCTCTCATGTAACTGCCAACATGTGGCCCATGAGAAACCCTCACACAGCCTTTCCTGGACAAACTTTGGGAGTTCAAATTGTCGCATTTGGCAATTTCTCCTTTGTGCCCTCATCACAGCATTTAGCCAGACAGTCACTCACTTCTTAGATCTCTCAGGTTTGAGTCAGAAACTGGTCTAACCTGTCATTCAAACCTATAAGGGCTTTATTAAATTATCTAAGGTGAGGTGAGGGGCAAGCACACCCCATTCATTTCCTTGGAGGGGAAGAGAGACTGACAGCAAAGAAAGCTTACACCCAAAATTCCCTCCAATATTCAAACCGTGACCCTTTTATACTCTTGATATTATAAGAGAATTAAGACAAATGTAACTGGCTTTTAATAATCTCTTTAAAATTTAGCACCTTGTCTGATATCTCCTATGGAATATATTATTTCTTGTACTTTGTTACCTTGGCCAAAACTTCCATTTTATCAATTCATTATATTACCATACCAACTGACTAAAAATTCTACTCTAGCAAATCAACCCTAAAAGAATACTCCAAAATACCCAAAAGAAAAGCCATGTTCACAAAGATTTCTATTGCAGCTCCACTAAAATAGTGAAAAATTGAAAACTTTTCACTTAAAAAGTGAAAATGTTTTCAGTTGAAAAATTCAAGTATTTAACCATATGATAATGACTAGGCAAACTATGGAACACCCACTCAATAGAACCCACATATCTGTTAATAATCTGAGTTAACATAGGAACTTTCTTAGGTTATAATGTTAAGCTGGAAAAAAATGTCTGAAACTGAACAAACAGATGAATGTGTACAAAAAAGCTCTGCACAGAAAAAGTGAAAAAATAAAATTAAATGTTAATAGTTTTCTTCATATGATGAGATTTCCAGGAATTTATTCTTCCCTTTCAACACGAATTTTCCATGATGAACATTGTTACTTTCATAATCAGAAAAATACAGCAACTTTTTTAATGTGCGCTCCTGAAAGCCCACCCTGCAAAATGCGTAGATTCATCTCTACATGAGGCTCTAGACCACGTCCTTTGAGCCAAAGCACCACACTGGAGTAGAGCAAAGCTCCAAGACTGGAGCTTCTTTCTTCTTTCCCCAAATAACAAAATAAACTGGCCATTAAGTGCTTTAGTAATATGCACAAATAAACCTGACATCTGGTGATGAGACACTGAGCTTTCATCTCACTGCCCAGGAAGGATGTTTGAGGAATAATGGAAAAATATCAAAGACTGAATAATTAACTACCCACTATTTTTTTAATCATACAAAGTAGTTCTCTAAAGGCTGAAAGAATACTGAAATTTTTGTTTTTAATCAATGCACCAGGTAAGGAAGCACAGCTCCGAAGGACCTTATCTGGAAGCTTCAGCAATTAACCTTACCCATGTCTACCACTTTGCAGAATTAGTTTACCTGCCAACCTGAATCTGCCAGGACTCTCCCAACTTTTTAAGTATGAACTCTGGCAATTCTTCAAACCAGTCGATTGGGCAGCCTGTCAAGAAGAAACTACTACCAACCATTACATTTTGTCTTTCCTAATGGAATTATTGGGAAATATTTCAGGTTTTTAACATTTTTTAAATGACATGTTTATCGATTCTTGCTCTCTTTATGTGCATTATACACAGCACTGGCATCCCATGTCAAAGTGCCGAACTGTACAACCCAAAACTCACCACCACAGTGGGTAACTTAGGTTATTAGCAAATGTCACTAATGCAATTGAATAGCGAGTATTAAAATAAAATGTCTGTCCTTAGACCTTCTTGAAAACCTAAAATAGTAATTATATGCATTAAATGATACTTTTTGACAATGAAGCTCTTAATTTTTTAAATCCAAAGTGACCTTTTCTACAATTTCTGAGCAAAAACGGAAAGAAACTGCAATTAGACTATCGGGACCATGTTATCATCATCCATCTTCTTTCAATCCAAAACAGTGGGTGATATCAGAGGGAAAGTTCTAAAGTTCTTTAATTGCAACTAATTCCTATCGACCTCCAGCAACTTTAGCAAAGCTCAAAATAGCAGATAATAGGATGATTAATGCTTTAATCCCCTAACAAAGGGGTGCTGAGCCTGTTACTATCGCTCATTCTCTTCTCAGGTTTATTTAATTTTGTTTTTCTTGATTCAGAACAGTTGCTTTTAAATGGAAGAATCATGTCTAGCCCAACAATGTGCTTGCTACTTTCAGCAAGAGGAAATATTGATCAAAAATAAGACAGAAAAGTCAGAGATTCTGTTAGAATCTGAGAAATGTTTCCCTCATTTTCATAGTGCTATGATATTTAATATGTATTAAACGTCCCCACTACTTAGTGAGATTCTTTGAGGCCTTTCTCTGCTTCTGCAGTATTTACCAGCATCCAAGCGCATTTACTGCATGCCTGCAATGTGCAGAGATAGAAGAGAAGAATAAGATGTCCTTGTCTTCACAGAGTTTATAATTTCAAACCGAGATATACGATTACTTAATATATGCCTACCAGAGATTAGGAGGGTCATGACTCAACCAGTCCTAGTAGTATGGGGTAGATTCTTAGTATGATAAGAATTCAGAGGAGGAAAAATTCAGGAGTTTCTCGAGTGATCTTGGAAAGGCTGCCCCGAAAATGTTGACCAGAACACCTTTGAAAGACAGTTTGAGATTGGATGGGTGGAAAGGAAGGATGTGTGCTAATCCCGTGTCAGATCCATCACTTACCTCACTTTTGGCTTTCCTTGTGGGGTTGTCTGTAAATTCTTTAGACACAAGGGACCTCGATGAGGGAAGCAAATACTGGAGAAAACTGTGGGGGATTCACAGTCTTAACTTCTCCTTCTGCTTGATGTAGAATTTGAGGAGTTGTCTTGGGTTAGGGAAAAAAAAAAGCTTTGGTAGATGGCCAGCAGGTCAAGGGAGCCACTAAAGAGGCACACCTGTGACCAGCTGATGGGGCAAGTGCCATATCTTTCTTGTTAGTGTTTAAGTCTTTACAAACATGCTTCATAGGTCTACATACCCTGCTCTCCAACACCATTCCTGAGGCAAGCAACAGCCAGCTCTAACATTCCAGCCATCTGCACGGCCTTATTTATACGACACGTGATAGGCAAGCTAGCAGAGATTTACTAGCATAGGTCACAAAGATTTTCCAATAGGTTCTCAGCAGCCAGAGGCTACAGAGCAGTTGAAAAATCTGAAATAAATGCACCATTAAAAACTTTTAAATATACGTCACCTTCCTGTACCATCACAGAAAATAATTTCTTTGAGTATGCTTTGTGTTTTGCTTTGTTTTGAAGCTTAAAACATTGTACTTAAGGATTTTGTACTTAAGGATGTATTTGGTCAACACTTTACTTGAAAATAAATGAATTTCTGGACTGGAAAAACAGCAGTCCTTCTGGTTTATTCCCAGTCCATTTGGTCCTCAGCATTTGTATTAGGGGTCTTCTCTTCCCAGCTTCTGTCTCCACTCCCCAAACTGTAACCTTGGAACAATCAGTTCTTTCCAAGACACTTGATTCTCTCAGAATGCCTCTAAAAAGTTGCCACCAAAAAAATATTGTTTTGGAATTCTGTTCATGCTTTTCTCTGCTCCTTAGAAACTGCTGATGGCATATTGATGTCTCTCTTTTTTGCTAAGAAGTGAAGCAAAAGAACTATGAAGCTCAGAAAAAGATTTCCAAACTGGGGCTCCCCAAGGCTGAATGCTCATTATGGTAAAACGAGTGTTTTACCATTTCTCCCTAGAACCCGAGGAAACTCTTCTCTGATTTCCATTATGGTAGATTACAGTCCTGGCACATTTTCTAAGGCTCCCCATTGCCAAATATTGCTCTGAGCTTCTCCCTGGACTGGCCTGGAACTATCTATAAGGCGATATCAGAGTCATCCTCTGGAATGCTAAGGAAGCCAGAGAGAGTGGTGTCAACACTCACTGAGGTACAAAGGTTACTTCTGCTTCATTTCAAATCTAATGAATAAAAACTCAAAAGGAAAATCAGAAGACTGTTGCTGAAATTAGACCCTTAGTCAATATGACCTCTCCATAGCAGTTAATGGTTTGAAAGTATTTTGACCTATGGTTCTTCTTTGGCTCTTCACAACAACTTTGTGGTAAACACAAGGCTCACGGTAGGAAGCCCCCAAGCAGTGTGTTTCCCCTTTCAGAGATCTGGGGCGCTCAGGATCTTCCCTGCCCTGCTGCCACCATCACATCCTGCCGCCTGATGCCAGAACCAAGGCCACAGATGGCCACAGAAGAGCTGCCCAAGGAATGCGAATGTGGGAAGTCACGGTGCACAGCCTGTGGTGCTATCGGTGGCCAGCTGGGCTCGGAGCCCTGGTCTCAAGGCAAGGGAAGCAAAACCGTGTCAGCATGTGGAGACACGACATTACTGCTCCTCTCTCTAGGTCTGAGAAGGATATGGGTATGGTGCCCATCTGAGATGCCAAATCAGGGCACAAATAGTGCAATGAAACTATCTTTTAACTTGCTCATTTTCATATCTCTTTGGTACAGGAATGTCGAGAGGCAGGTATTTGGGGTCTATGGAGGTCAGCACACCAGAATTGGGGCTTTATACACACGCTCATGAAAGGTCCAGATGTGAAGCTTGGCAGAGAAGTTCAGTGACTTGCTCAAGGTCACACAAGCATCAGAAAACAATAAAAAATAATAATAATAATCTCTCCTCTCATAGGTTTCATTTCTTTTTTTTTAAAGATATGCTCTTTTTTCTTTCTTTCTTTCTTTTTTTTTTGGTGAGGAAGATTGGCCTTGCGCTAACATCTGTTGCCAATCTTCCTTCCCCACCCCCCACAAAGTCCCAGTACATAGTTGAATATCCTAGTCCTAAGTCCTTCTAGTTCTTCTGCGTGGGGTGCTGCCACAGCATGGCTTGATGAGTGGTGCTAGGTCCACGTCCAGGATCCGAAGCAGTGAACGCTGGGCCGCCAAAGTGGGGCACACAAACTTGACCACTACGCCACCAGGCTGGCCCCCTGGGCTTCATTTCTTAACATTTAGAAGTGTTCTCAGCTGACAAAGCATTTTGTCAGGGGCAGAGTAACATGAATTAATTTTTGTTATTAAGAATTTGCAGAGCACTTTGAAATTATATGATCTTCCTTCTCATTTAACCACTTTTCCCCAACAACATCTTTGAAAGGAGAATTGTAGCTTCAACCTCACTTTTCACATGAAACAACTAAGACACTTACGCTGATAAACTGATGGACAAGAAAGGACTAGAAAGAATGATCAATCTGATGGAAGAAATTAAAGTAATATAGAATAAAGGAAGTCCATTGAATGTGAATGTAATTCAAGAAATTTTCTGATTTCAAAAGTTCCCTGTCTTTGTGAAGGTGTCATTATTAAATCTAAGCCAGAGACCTTGATGATTCCTAAAGGGAGGAGGGGTGTTAAATGAATCACAGAGCAGGGTTCTCCAACTCAAAATGCTCTCTAATTATATGGAAAATGAAGCTCTATCTTTATTTTTTCATTTGAATAAAAATAAAATCCCACTGAGTTATTCTTCTCCTGCCCCATTAAGTTTAGATTCATTTGTCACCTCAATGATTGGAAGCACAGTAATTCTTTTTCTCGAGATTTGATCCCGGATTGGTGACTAGTGTGCTTTTGAAAGAAGAAAGTTCAAAATATAAATGATGTATTCTCATCGATTGTAGCTTTTAAGCTGGTAGCACCTAAAATGAAAACATCGCTTTCATATTCACTCAAATAGCGCTTTTTACATAATGGGCACCAGGAATATTATCGAGTTTTTTATTACGTGAATATTTTGGTTGAAAGCAGAAAAATGTCAACGCTGCTAAGTGAAACAATTAACCTATTGAAAAATCGTCCACCAGAAGTGGTACAACAGCCATTGCTCAGACAGGTAAATGAGAGTGTATAAAGCACAGTAAATGCGCAGAGGAGAGAAAAACCCTGCTCTGTGAGGAATGGATGTGATGACCTGAACTGGTCTCCTCCCCTTTTTTCTTTTGACGGCTCAAAATTCTATCTCCTTACCTTGTACCTTGAAAAAAAAAAATGACCTTTTTTATGTCAGTCATTCTGTAATGTAATTGCTAGTCATTAAAGTCATTTGGCTCAACACTAAGACAAGGCAACCAGCCTCGTGGTTCTGTGCAGTTTAGTAAGGAGCAGGACTCACAGGCTACACAGGGACAGGAGGTGGAGGTGTTCCAGAAATCATTTACAGGAGGAGCCTAGTGTAATCTCCACCCTTTCCTAAGTGTCAGTATAAAAGGTCAGCAGCACAAATGCCCTGAGGTGCTGAGGAAGAGAAGGAATCAGCAGCCCTCTCTGCCTGTACCCCCTTCTATAAGCCACCTGCACCCCTGCAAAAGTGAGGCTCCTAAACCACTACAGTAGACACGTTAATCTGCTCAAACACCCCCCATGGATCCCTATTGCCTCCATAATGATGTGCGAGGCTTGGATGTAAATATGCACAATGACGTAATCCTACCCTTGAACATAGGTTTCTCACATGTTTCCTCTTGTGTATATTCATCCTCCTTGACCTTTCCATGCCTTGGCTCCACGTGTTCCTCCTGCCTACAATGGTCCCTTCCTGTCTGCAAAGTTTCCTTCATTACCCAGCTCAAGCCATAATTCCACGAGGTCTCACCCACTGCCCCATTTCAGAGTCACCTCACTTCTAAATATTTGTCCTCGCCATTGACTTGCCATTCAGCATACGCTGCCCAGTTATACCTTGAGGTTATAACTTTAGTGTAACCTTACTGGAGGAAGGACTATATCTCAAGCAATATTTCTCCCGCATGCACCATGGTGCCCAGTATGGGGGAGTAATAATAATACGATACATTCATAGAGCACTTTGGAACAAACAAGGCACTTTCTCAGGCAGCTCTCAAGGCAGCCAAACTCCCGGCAACATCACCGCTGGCCCCCACCGTCCCAGCCTCACCCGGAGAGCTGCCAAGCCGCCACCATTGTCACCTTTAACTCTCTGTCTGAATTTTATAGATGAAGGCACCAAGACTCAGAAAAGCTGATTCTCCTGTATTTAGGAGCCCGTGAGAACTGAAGACAAACCCTGGTCTTCTGACCGCGAATCCAGAGATCTTCCTGCTTTACCGCTCTACTGCCGTGAGAAGCGTTGCAGACATTCTTGTGGATTTGGACCTTGGATATCAGCACCCCCACCAACTCCAGTAATTTGGTGGAGGAGCGAAGATGTGTGTGTCTGCGTGTTGTGTCAATAACTGAGTGGGGGGGATAAAAAACGCTGAAGTAGCAAAGGGAGAAAATAAAAACAAACGAACAAATAATAGTTATGACACTTAAGGCTTCCAAGGTCTAAGCCTGCCACTAACTACCAGTTGTTCTTGGACAAGTCATCTTTCTAAGCCTGAGCCTCCTTATCTGTGAAACGTGTGGTTGAACAAGATAAATTTCCAAGTGTCTTCCAGCTCTAACATTCTGTGAGGCTGTGTTTGGCTTGGAAGGCAGTTATGCCAGAACCTCACCCCTGCCCCTTCCTGAGCCAGCATCTAGCGACCTAGCAGCTCGTCACCCACGCACCACACTCACAACCTTCACGCTGCCGTGGAGGAAGTCCATGCTGAAGCCTGTCTGGATGCCCGACCCACAGAAAAGAACCCTTTTTAGCCTTGCTTCAAATCCCTACCTGGTGTTCCAACCCAGGGCAAAGATGGTATGACCCCAAGCCCCGTGTCCTTGATCCCTCAGTCCAAAATAAGAGTGCACAAGCCTGGGAAAAAATGGCACTACACTTCAGACCATAATCGACACCTAACCAAGGAAGACAAGGATATTATTACTCAAAATGCCAGCAAACATCAATGGAAATCGAAGCTGAGGCACCAAAGAATCTTACCCTCCACGGACTTCTTTGTAAAGAGAAACCATGACCTGTCTGGGGTGCTTTGGATGTATATTTGGTTCTGTTTAAGGCAGGAGTACGGACTTCAGAGACTGTCACTGTCTTCCATAAATCCTGATTCTAGAGTTTATATGTGAAAACAATACGACACTCTGAGCTTGGAAACTAGATTCTAGTAAGAATTAGCTGTGTAACCATGAGGGACAATTAATCTTTTTGCACTGAACAATCCCAACTGTGAAATGAGGAGGGCGGCTGAGCAGAAGGATTTTAAAGTCATTTACATGTCTAACAATCGATCATTAGATAATAATGATAAATATTATTAATGAATTTAAAATAGTCTCTTCAAATACATTTTTTTTTTTGGAAAATTCCAAGCTGATTTTTGACTGATCTTTACAGCTAGAGGACAGGGGTATTAAACTGTATATTCAGTGAGTCCAGCACACAATTTTTTTTTAAATTTTTTTCCTTTTTCTCCCCAAAGCCCCCCCGTACATAGTTGTATATTCTTCGTTGTGGGTCCTTCTAGTTGTGGCAATATGGGATGCTGCCTCAGCATGGTTTGATGAGCAGTGCCATGTCCGCGCCCAGGATTCGAACCAACGAAACACTGGGCTGCCTGCAGCGGAGCGCAAGAACTTAACCACTCGGCCACGGGGCTGGCCCACACAATTTTAATAAGTTAACTGCTACGCATAATGAGTGTTATTCATCCAGGCCCAGCTATTTCCCTGAATCTTTACTATGATTTTAGACAGGTGGAACCTCTCTGGGATTCTGTCTGAAAGAAAAGGGAAGCTCAAGAAGCCCGCAAGAAGCCTCTGTCAGAGCACTGCTGGGAGCAGTAATGAAGCAAAGTCCCTTTCCATGAGTTTCAATTCCAATTGGTGGCCTTAGGAAGGGCTGGAGGGAAGCCCAGCGGACGCCAGAAGAATACATTGTCTTCCTATCTTTCCCACTGACCACTGGATAAAGAGAAACGGGTTTCAACTGGCTTTTCTTCATTTTTTCCAGCTGTGAAATAAGGTAAACTGACAGTCAGGAACTCTTTCCCCAACAAGCGCGGGCTGAGCAGCTCCATCTCCATCTCTTCTGCAATTCCCAAACTGCCTGCAGGAGTTTTCTTTTGCCGTATACAAGTTAAAACAAACTTAGCTGCTTAAAACAACACACGTATATTATTTCATGGTTTCGGTGGCTCAGGAGTCTGGGCACAGCTCAACTGGGTCCTCTGCTTGGGGTCTTACAAGGCTGAAATCAATCTGTTGGCTAGGCTACACGTTCATCTGGAAGCTCAGCTGGGGCAGAATCTGCTTCCAAATTCATTCACGTTGTTGACAGGATTCACTTCCTTCTGGCTGTATCAGTGAGGGCCCTAGCTTTTTGCTGCTATTGGCTGGAGGTCACCCTCAGGTCCTGAAGGCTATCTGTCACTTCCAGAGTCCACTTGCAAGATGGGCTTCTCCAACATGGCTACTGACTTCATGAAGCCCACAGGAGAGTTTCCATCACCAATCTACCAAGACCAAAGTCATGTAATGTAACACAGTCACGGGAGTGACATCCTATCACCTTTGTCATATAAGTAACCTAATCATGATAGTGACATCCCATCATCTTTGCCGCATTCAATTGCTTAGAAGCAAATCACAGGTCCTGCCCACAGTAAAGGGGGGAGTATTACACAAATCTATGAACATCAAGATGTGGGTTCACTGGGGGTCACCTTAGGGTCAGTCTGCTACACTGGCCCCTAATAGCAATGTCACCAGCAGGCCCTGTAGCTGAAGCCCTCCACTCTCACAGCGAATTTCTCCCTTACCACCCCGCAACCGCTCCCCAATCACAGTTGTTCTGACAGCCCTGAGGGTTGAAGCCAGGCCAAACTCACAGTAGACTCTGTCCATTCATTCTTCAAATTCTATGTATCTCCTAAGACCCTACAGTATTGTAGTGGGTGAAATATTGCCACACACACACACACACACACCAAAAAAAAGATGTCCAGGTCCTAATTTCCAGAACCTGTGAATATATTTGGTTAAATGGCAAAGGAGAATTTAGGTTGCAGATGGAATTAAGGTTGAGAACCAGCTGACCTGGAGATGGAAAGATTATCTTGAATTATCTGGATAGGTCCCATATAATCACAAGGATCCTTATAAATGGAAAAAGAAGGCAGTGAAGAAAGTGTTAAAGTGATGCAGTGTGAGAAAGACTCAACGGGCCAATGCTGGCCTTGAAGATGGATGGACAGCACAAGCCAAGGAATGTGGGGACTTCTAGAAGCTGGAAAAGTTAAGAATGTGAATGCTCCCCTAGAGCTTCCAAAAACGAGCTCCACCCTGCCAACAGCTTGATTTTAGCCTAGTTAACCCCGATTCAGACCTCTGACCTCCAGAACTATAAGATAAAAAATTTGTGTTGTTTCAAGCCACTAAACTTGTGGTAATTTGTTACAGTAACAACAGAAAACTGAAAACTAATACTATTAGGATCTGGGGACACAAAGATAAAAGAGACATGGTCCTTGCCCTCAAGAAGCTCTCAGGCAAGTGGGGCGGGAGATCAAAGGCCATCTCAGGGGAGCGGACGGAGCTGCGATTGTCCTCAGCACCGAGGTCAGTTTTTCAGCACTGATTACTCCCGATCCCTCCCGAGGCCATTGCTGGGCCTGCTTGTGGCTCTGGGACAAGAACTTTCCCCTCTTGTATAACACAGAGGTGGCCGCCTCACATATTAGAGGGAAAAAGGACAAGGTCTGACACATCCAATTCAACACACAACTATACAGTATTTTACTAAGTGCCAAAAACAGGAGATACAAAGATGAATAAAACAGATCCTTACCCTCGGAGATTTTAAAGTCTTGAGGAAAACAGACTCATAGATTCATAAATTTCATTCCATGTTAAGCACAGTAATAGAACTATGTACATGGTCCCTTGGGAATACAGATAAGAAGGAATTAATTATGCTGAGAAAGATGGACAGGAGGAAGCGATATAAAGTTCCAGAAAGAAGGTGACCTGTGCAATGGATCTTGAAGAGTCATTAGGAGGATGCCAAGTAGACAAAGAAAGTGAAGCAGAGAGAACAACGTGAAAATGCATGACAAATAAAAGAACATGTTGTATTTGGAAATCTGAAGTAGCCCGAAGTAATTAGAACCTGGGATACAAGCGATGGGCAGGATTGAAGGGATATTAAAATACGACTGGCAAGGTTAGGAAGAGTTGGTGGAGAAAGGACCCATAAGCCATGCCCACAGCCTTGGACTTGGGGATACATAGTGACCTTGCCATGAAAAGCACAGCCCCACGTGTGTGTTACAGTTACTCTGTGACAGCATGGAGCCTGGACTGGAGAGGCAAGACAGAAGCAGAGATATCTGCTTGGAGGCCGCTGCCATGGGCCATGAGAAAAGTTAGGAGGACTTGACCCAAGGCAGTGGATGTGGAAATGGAGAGGAAAAAGGGATTTTTGAAGGCTATGTTTGAAGTTTGAGTTTTGAGCAAATGAATTTAATATGGGAGGTAAGGGGAAAGTATTAGAAAGAATTCCTTCCAGGTTTCTGCTTAGGCAGCCCAGCGGGAAGCGATGGAGTAGAGCATGCTTCTCAAACATCAGAAGGGAGCGGGCTTCAGAGTGGCCTGCAGTTCTTGTTAAAACGCACACTGACCCCCCACCCCCCCCCACCCCCGGAGTTTCTGATGCAGGAGACCCTCGTTGGGACACAGCTGTGAACCAAGCTCAGGAAGGCAACAGAGGAGCAAGTTTTAAGAAATGATAATGCAATTAAATTATTTAGTAAGGAAAGAATGAGCTGTCTGAATTCCTTAGGGGAAGGAGCTATATAAATTTAAGCTGTGTTATCTTTAAAAGAAAACCTCTGTCAAAGGCCAATCAGGCTTGGATTAATTGGTTTTATGTTATCTGAGAAATTTCTCAGAGAATGATAAGTAATTGACCGGAATCTAGCAGCTACTTCAAATCTAGAGCATCCTAATCTCAACTGTGACAAGGTTTTACCAAAGTAGAGACTGATATAAAGTGGGAGATGCAGCAATTTCTTAGCTTCCAAAACAAAAATTGTTTAATTATACATCAATGACCAAAATAATCATTTTCTTTCATTTAAGGGGAGGGAGACGGGAAGAGAAAAAATGCTAAAAAGTGAAAGTCCTCATGGGCCCTAGAATTTATTTTTAAATCTGAGAGTAGGGAGATTCTGGACGGTTCATACTTATGCCTCACTGATCAACCTTCTTTCCCGATTTTCTTGTTTAAATGCCCACAAGTGTACACTGACTCAAATGTCCACATTTATCTGTGCAAATGCATGGCCCTTGACTTTTTTATTTGTTTTACTGTATAAGCAATAAAGAGATTATTATTAACTGGAAAGTTATGGTTTAAGGTCATAAGTTTACAGATCCTACTGAGAGCTGAAGAAAAGATTGACAGTCCTGGACAACCCAGGCTCATTTGTCACCTGCATGTGGTTATGAGGACACAGGCTTTCTAACCTGTACAGTCAGTTAGCCAGTTGGGGAGAATTAACTCCAGAACACAGGCCTCCCATTTCCTGGTCCAGTTATTGCCACAGCTCCTCCAATCTGAGCGTCAGAGGTGGCTTGGACACGAGCTGGTGAACCCTGTGTTTGTTGACCCCTATGTTTGAGCATGCTACTCTTACCTGTCTTCTGTTTTCCAAACATAATGTGAACGCGTGGCCACCAACTAGCCATCAGTATGTACTGAGCCATTTTTCCAGCCCCAGGAAAGAGCTTGAGTCAATGTTTTCATCCTCTCTTACAGACTGATGACACAGTATCACAGTTGGCAGAATTTAAGAATTAGTTTCATAGGGATGGAGGAATACTTCTCAATGTAAAACTAATCAAAGTGTAAATCAAATTTATGCTCCAGCACCTTACAGCTCAAAGTGAAGTGTGTGGAACAGCAGCATTAGCACCACTTGGGAGCTTGTTAGAAATGCAAGATCTCAGGCCCAGTCGCAGAGCGACTGACTGGGAATCTGAATTTTTAACGAGATGCCCAGGCAACTCATGTGTACATTAAATTTTAGGAAGCAGTGTCCTGGACCTCACGAGCACCACGTCCACAGAGCTTCCCAATTGCAGTGCAACAAACGGGTGACAGTTGTGCTGGGCTAACAATTGCCTCAGCTCTCATCAGAGATGGGCAGGGACTGCATCATTCAAAGCCCCTCAGCCAGCCTGCTCCAGCCCTGTGCAGCCTTGCCCACTTACCCTGGTGAGCCATGCAAACACAGGCTGGAATTTCTTGCATGGTCTCTGTGCACACAGGAAAAGGTTATGGACTTTCCACGTACTCTACATGAAAAGATTAAATAACAAGAGCTGTTCTCACCAATCGAGCGGACTTGAACAAGTGTTAGAAACACGAGTTCAGTTTTGTACAGTGCTTTGATGTCATGAAGCATGTCCTAAAAGCATCAAGTGGTCCGACATCAACACTAACAAGACACTGGAATTCTAGAAGTAGCAGGGTGCTGCTTTGTTTCGAAGACTATTTGGTATCCCGGGAGGATAGCTCAACCCACTGCCTTCTGAAACTGACTTTTGGAATAGGTTTGAAGCACATGTTTTTATCTGATGGGAAATGAAAGCCACCACACTGAATTAGAAGATGATAGCAAACTCAAAGAATGAGAGGAAGCCAGGCTTGTCAAATAGCCCCTTACATTTTCTTATTGAGAAAACATCCACATCTTACTTCTTCTCCAGAAAGATTTTATTTTAATGCTTGTTGGAAAGGGAGCATCAGTATAAATAAAAGCAACTCAAATCCATAACTCAGATCTTTGTAAGGCATGGCACTCCAGTACCGAACACGGGACATATTCAGCTGTCTTCATGCCAGCAAAACCCGCATCCTCTAGACACATCTAATACAGTCTGATCCAGGAGTCATTAGCCACACATGACTATTTAAATTTACATATAAATTAGTTAAAATTTAGATACAGATTCACTTAAACTGAACAGAATCAAAAATCCAGTTTCTAATTTGCATTGAATACATTTCAAGGGTTCAAAGGCCACATATGAGTAGTGGCTACCATAGTGGATGTACAGATACAAAATATTTCCATTATCACAGCAAGTTCTATTGGAAGGTGCTACTCTAGACTTTCTAAATAAACTACATTCCTCCCCTAAATTCCTGTGAGAAAAGAGGCAAAGGGCCCTTCTTTATCCCATCATTATTCTTAACACAACTGACTTAAGTCCCGTAAGATAAAATCATGGGCCAACCACACATTTGCTCTCAAGAGCCTCCTCCTGTCTCCCCCGCCCCCTGGATTAGGAACTAGTAAGACCTCCCCCAGTGCTGGAGGAGGATCATGGACCTGGGCACACTCCAGGAGAAATAGAGTTGGAGTTTTCTAACCATGCCCCACATCCTCCCTTCACAGGAGAGTCTTGAAGCATGCCCACTCCATCACTATTCCACCCAAAATACTCCACTAAAATGGCCACCATTAAAAAGAATTAAATTATGTCTGTTAACTCATTCATTCAATTCTCACAAATATTTCCATTCATAATGTCATCCATTCTCCAAATAGGTGCTGAATGACAACCATACCCCAGGCACTGTTGCAGGCACAGGAGATACACTGATGGACAAG
Organism: Equus quagga; assembly: GCF_021613505.1. NCBI lineage: Eukaryota > Metazoa > Chordata > Mammalia > Perissodactyla > Equidae > Equus > Equus quagga. The sequence continues at coordinate 6,549,832 of NC_060270.1, read as the reverse complement.
ACAGTCGGGCTCTTTCCTCACAGCGCTGATAGTAGGAAACCATGAACAGGTGACTATAAGTGGATAAGTACAACAAGGGGCAGCAGCAAACCATCAACAGGAAGGCCTAACCCCATCTTCTGGGTCAGGGACGCCTCTGGAGCAAGTGATGTTTGAGGTGAGGTTTGAGAGATAAGATACTGGTTAGAGAAGGAGGAGAGAAATAGCATCCCAAATGGTGGTAGGACCACAGTCCAAGGCTGGGAGGTTGATAAGAATGAAGCAGGAATGGAAAGTGAGTCAGTGTACTGGCCCACGGAGAGTGAGCAGAGAGGGACAGAGATCAGGGCAAGGCCAAAAGTGTTACCATCCGATCTGCATTTACAAAGGTCGCTCTAGCAGCAGAGAATGGACAGGAAGGGGGCGAAATGGATTCCCAGGGATTATTTCAGAAGTTCTGTGCAGGACCACGGGCCGGGACCAAGACACCGTAAAAGTGGGCAGAGTAGCAAAAAACCTGGAGGTGGAGAGACTCAACAAGCCCAACCACTGAAGGGACATCGAGTGTGAGAGAGGGAGAGGCGTTTGAAAAGAACTCCGATTTCAAGTTTTAGGGACTAGTTTGGAGGACGAACTGGCCAACAGTATAAAAGGAGTTAGCTGGCGGAGCAGGTAATAAAGTTAAGTTATGCACCAGGGGAATTGACGATGTCTCTGAAACACCGAAGGGCAGGTGTTCGAGCAGTGGATGGGTCTGTGGGTCATCATCAGCGGTGGAGAGGAGACTGGAAGCACTGGAGTTGATGAGATTCCCCTCACGAGAGGAGAGGATATAGAAGATGAGAAGCTGAGGCCCCCTCAGAGCCCCACAACATGCCCCGGGCTGGGCTGCGGCTGGTTCTGACATCTGCATCTGATAATAAATGTTCCATTTAGAATCATCCAAGATTCAATCTCCGCAATCAAGCATTTGCAGCTGGCAAGAGGCTGTTTTTCCCAGGTTTTCTGCAAGATTTGAAATCCTTGAACACTTTCAGATCTTCATCCATGTCTCTAGCGTAGACCAGATAGTTGGCGTTCCTGCCAGATTTCTGGGCCAGAAGAGCGTCTCCCCCGATTCCTTGTGGTGCACTGCCATCTGGTGGCCACCACCTGGCAGAAGCAGCCTTACCCTTCTCTTCCTTTGTGTGAGTTTGAGATCCATGCACCTTTTAGGTCGGCTATTTTTAGCTTCTTTCATGGAATGATTGAACTTTAAGTGTAATTAGGCAAGAAGTGCAAGTGGCAGTTAAAGCAATGACACTTTTTTCCCTCTTTTCTTCAAATATTTGTTTATGCAACCATCAGAACATGTAGGCATTGTTCATGGAGACAAGAAACATGGATTGCAGAAGTGCTCATAAATTGCTACAACACCATAGACATATTCCTACTAATGATATTGATCACATTTGTAATTGATTTATAGAATTCAATTAACTCACGGTTGGGTTTTTTTCCCCCAGCATTAAACAAAATTCTGGGCAACAAAATTCATTTAGTGGCTGATAACCATTTTCTATTTTTTCCCGTACTTCTCCTCTTGCAGATAATATGTAAAATTACGGAAAAATAAATTATTTTGCACTCTCAGGGATAGGCTAAGTCCTGATAATGATGTCATCTGTGCATAATGTTATGACCCACAGCCCTATCTAATGAAACAGCTTTCAAATTTAGGCTAAATTTCAAGCAAAAAAGCAGTAAACTAAGATGGAATTGTATTAAAAAACTGACAGCATCCCCACTATTTATTGTAATTCCGTGAACCATAAAAAGGGTCTAATACTAATTCTTGTTTTTTGTACAAACTTCTCAATTATATATCATACAAAATAATCACATGGGTTGAATTTTTTCTGAGAATTTCTAATTGACAAGAGACCCAACACCCTTGTGGCGCCTGAGTCTTAACATTCAGTTGTTCTGACAGAGATGAAACCCAATCCAAGTCAGAAATCAAAGCAAAATTCAACTATTGACTAAATCATGAAACAAAATAAAAGGGCCAGTATTAAACCACGTGGTTTCTCAATTATCTGAGTTCCCTACAGTTCACGTGCTTATAAAAAAACATCTCTATGGAGTATGTTTGGTCTTTTATCTGAAAGATGCCCAGAATTTTCACTTCCCTAAAACCGACCACAATCATGGGATGAATCGTTGGTGAATAAATGTGGAGCGTGCCTGGCCGTGTAGCAATGGGAGGTGAATTCAAGAAAACAAGTCCTCTCCTCGCATCAACCTGAAACCTGAGGTGGCCAATGTGCAAAGCAAATGACAGAGAAGATGGACAAGCACTCTGAAAATTATAAATCATTGCAAAGCTCAAGAAGTATTGTTCTCCTAACAAGAAGAGCTACATCACAAACACCACTATAGAGGAGAGCTCCATCACAGACACACGCGCAATTTGACCACGGCGATGAAATCAACTAGATGAGGAAATACAGAAGTTAAAACTTATGGCAGCTGTGAGAGTAAGACTCAGCTCTGACACTTCCCGAGAATTTTTGGTTTGAGGGCTCACTGTTTGTGAAGCAGCTTAATGAAGCCCCTTATCCTTGTTTTTTACATTGTAATTCTCTGATTTTCTTTCTATTTTAATTCCCAGAACAACCGTGGAGCAGCAAGCAAACAGAAAACAGAGTCCAGATTGCCAGCAGCACCTTTCTCCACACTGCTCCGCTGTGCAGTGAGCAGCGATGTGTGTCCAGCCGACACATGCAGTAAATTATGTGAAACATCCCTCCCCCAGCGTCCCATGTTGCCGTACAGGGAAGTTCACAGTGCACATCTGAAAGATCTCTCTGCTCAGGAAGGTTTAAGCAAAGTTCAAACAAAATTTGCTCCTCAGTGGATAATCTTAAATCAAAATCAGGGTGCCACGGGCTTGATTCATGAGCTTATAAAACCCTGGGAGTCTTGACACATACAGACACATTCTCAGATTCCCAGCAATTCTTCTTTTGCTCTTTCTTCTAACAACGTCAGCTTCCCCTGGGTCATTATCACATCCCAGCAGTTTGTGTAGAAAAAGTAGGGTTACAGGAGAAATAAAATGCCTCTCTTATAGAGTACATTTCTTTAAAATACTTCAATGTTCTCTTGGATGTTTACTGGGGGATAAAGCTCTATTATCAGCCTCCAGTCCACAGCCAAAGACTTACTTTCTTGCTGCTCTGTTTTTTTTCACACCGCTTTGAGAAGGTCTGCAACACCAAGAACCCTAGAGGGATTGATATTGACCGTTCATGGGAAACGGCTACTAGAGACACGCCACCACATCTGCCTAATTCAGCCCTGTAATAATCAGCTCAGGCTGCCATAACAATCCACCACAGACGAGTGGCTCACACAATTTATTTTCTTCCAGTTCTGGAGGCTCACAGTCCACAGTCAACGTGCCAGCAGGGTCAGTCTCTCCTGAGATTCCTCTTCTTGGCTTGCAGACAACAGCTTCCCACTGTGCCCTCACGTGGCCCTTTCCCTGTGTATGTGCACAGAGTGAGAGTTCTGGTGTCTCTTTCTGTTCTTATAAGGGCACTAATCCTGTCGGATTAGGGCCCCAAACATGTGACCTCACTTAGCTTTCATTACCTCCTTAAATGCCCTGTCTCCAGATACGGTCCCATTAGAGGTTAGAGCTTCAACATATGATTTTTGTGGAAACACAATTAAGTCCATAACAAACCCATATTTATGGAGACCTAATATGAGAGAGATATGGCACCAGACTCAGGAAATACAGAAACGAATGCGCCATGATCCCTGGCCTCAAAAAGTACACACCTTCGTGTGGGGAAATGGATGTGTATATAACTCTCAAGGGCCCAAATCTGATGTGGAAAGTACAAATATTAGACTCTAGAGAAGAAAGACAGCCATTGGATGAGTTGAAACAGAGAGCGTGCTGCAGTAACATGTCCTTCAGACGGACCACTCAGGTAAGGGTGGGGAGGGCAGGCTGCCACTGACAGCAAAGAGGAAAGTTAGTCGTCTCCTACCGACCCAGAAGATGAAGAAGAAAACTTGAGCTAAATCCTAGAAACATGATTGAAGACAAGGAGACAGATCTGAGAGACTTTCAAGAAATAATGTCAAGAATATTTGGGGAAATTAATGATTCCTGTCACAAAAGTCTTCTGGGGGCACACCACTTTAATTATCTTTAGCTTCTCTCGCTTTGCTTGTTCCATTAGCATTTCCACGTCTCCTTGATTTATGTCTCTGTTAGTGAATGTTGCAAAATCCCTTTATTCAATCCAACTTGCCTCCTCACATATTACGATCACCCTACCCAAGTATACTTCAATTTTACAAATTTAAACACGGTAGGGATTGTTAGTGGATATTGAGAGTAAAGATCTATTAATAATTCCCCAATAGCCTTAGCCACCAATAAATTCCTTAATATGTACCTAGAAATTACATCTCAAAGTTAACTATAAACCCTAAACTTATCTTACTTTTAATTAGCTGAGCACTCTTTGCTCTCTTTTTCTTCTTCTTCCGTGGCCATGAAACCACCATTCTACTGGGCACCCACCCAGCTCTCTGCCTTGGAATCATCACGGACTTCTCCCCCTCCCGGAATTCTTTACCCAGTGGGTCACAGAGACCACAAGCTTTCCTTTAGATTCTAAAGTTTCAAACAACTTAAGCAATCACCTTTTCCTTTCTATCTCCAGGCCCAACCCTCAGCGGTACCAGACCTCTTCCAATCCACTCTGCTTGCAACAACCACATGTCTTCCAAAGACGTGACTCCACCAAGATGCGAGGCCTGCACAGAGGCCCTCAGGCAGAGCCAGCCCCGCCCTGCAGAGGCTGCAGCGCAATCATCTTTTTAGATATGTCTCCCTCCAACTAAACTACGAGAACTTTAGGTGCAAGAGCCACACCTTGCTCAATCAAATCCACACCGCATTGCTTCAGACCTTGTATATACTTTATGTTTGTTGAACTATTTGACTAAGAGAGTCCTTGTGCTAAAGGAGTTCACATCGGCGATTGTATTAAATAGAGCATTGCAGGGGTATATGCTGTTTTTCCCACTCAAATGTAAGGTATTTTTGAGTCCCAGGCCAGGAGGTGAGCTTTCTCTATATCCCAGAGAATCCAAGGCAATGCCTTCAACCTAGTAGGTACCTATGTGGCATTTGTGTTTGACATCAGCAGCCTATCTCTACTCACACTACTCTACTCTAGTTGCACAAACTGGAACCAGGTCAGAACCAAAACACATTTCCCTCCTTCCCCTATGTTAATAAAAGTTCTACTCAAGAGATCATTTAAGATGACCATATCTCAGATCCTCTCCCAAAATCTACGGAGCCAACACGAAGATGAGCTGGTCCCTGAACCCTCCAGGGTTTCCTCCCTGCTTTGTTGGGAGCAAAGAGTGATCAAGGGAATATCGTCACTGTAAGAGATTAGAAACCAAACTTAAAAACCAAGTTCCAGAGCCAGAACCAAGTCCGACTGTCTGTCTTCCTTGAAATGCTGTTTTGCCCAGGTTTCTAAAAAGCTTATGGCATCAATTAGCTGCCAACTGCCAAATCACCCATCATTTCAGAGCCAAACAGCTAAGCTACAGGAGTAAAACACAAGCCCTGTCCTCATCCCACTCCACTCCTTTTTTCTAAACTGAAGATGTTTTATTTTTGTAGGTTGCTTTACGGAAAGAGGCACAAACCATACAGAACAATATGATCTAAACTCTGATATTTTCCAGGTTGGCTTTGCATTACAAGAAGCCGTATTTTAACCTGACACTATTGACAAGACTAAGTTCACATGCAGCAAATGAGGAGAAATGGGTGATTTAATGTATCTGAATGGCTTACTCACAATAACGATGGAGAATGTTTGTTAAATGTGCTCACTGTGCATCTGGTACTAGACTAAGTGCTTTAAGTACTCTGTCCTTTTGTGCACATTCTCTTTTTTTTTTTTTGAGGAAGATTAGTCCTGAGCTAACTACTGCCAATCCTCCTCTTTTTTTGCTGAGGAAGACTGGCCCTGAGCTAACATCCATGCCCATCTTCCTCTACTTTATATGTGGGACACCTACCACAGCATGGCTTGACAAGCAGTGCCATGTCCGCACCTGGGATCCAAACCAGGGAACCCCAGGCCGCGGAAGCAGAACATGCGCACTTAACCACTGCGCCACCAGGCCAGCCCACTTATTTAATCCCCACAGTAATCCTATGTAGTCACAATTATTCCTATTTATGGATGGGAAAATATGAGGCTGAGAAAGGGCTATTTGTGCCTAAGGGTACACAACCAGTGAACTATAGTAGCTGGGATAAACCCTGTTCCGTCTGACTCCAACACCGACCATCTTTACCACTGCTCCTGCCTAAACTTAACCGGGAAGTTCAAATGCCAGGGGTAATCATCAACGTGGCCGGAAGGACTCAAAGTCACAGAATAAACATGATGCATTCCCTGGAGCAATTTTGTTCAATAATAAAGTCACTTAATACATTTTAATATATTAAAACAAACATGGATGCATATTAGTACAATACAAGCTTACACACATTTTTTAAATAAAAGAGAAGGCACCCCAAAAAAATTGTCTTTTGGAGGAGTCTCACCTGAGGCTATGTCTCAGACTCTGCCTTTTCCTCTCCGCCCCCTCCCCGGGGTATTTATTTGACTCAACATTTCATTAAAGGGCTCAGGTGTGACCCAGACAATGGCCCACATTAGGAGATGCATTCTAGGCGCAGAGGCACATGGGCAAGACGTGGCAGTGGTCAGTTTTACTTAGATGAGCTGTTCGTGTTCCTAGGACTACAGCCTCCTAGCAGAGGATGGAGGATTGGGTAGGAAGGCTCCCATGACCAGGTGGAATTCCGCACAAGGACAGAGTAGAAGAATCCTGCGAAAGGTGAAGCCGGGGAGAAAACTGTTAGAGAAGCCAAAGCAGGAAGGGTACCAAGATTCACTAAAGGAAAGAAGGGGAAGGAGGAAGAGAGAGAGCAAGGGAGCCGGAGAGAGGGAGAAGAGCGGGAGAGACGGATGAAAGGAAAAGAGAGGAAGAGAGAGGGGGAGTCAGGGGAAGAAGGGAAGTAAGTTGGGATACTAGTCAGTGCTTAAGTGTCTCACCAACTATGAGCGACCACCTGAATTTAGTCTTGGTCGATATTCCAATATCATGGTCATTTGTTGCCTGACCCAGCATCCAAGTCCTTTTCCTATTGGATGAATTCCTCACGTTTCTCTTGGTAAGAGGCAGAAACATCCCCCCTGAGAAGCTGCTAATGCCCCTCGGTATCCGACCTCCCCTCTGCCTATCACACGCAGCTGCGCGCGGCGCGCCATCCTTCCTGCTGCGGCACGGCCTCGGGACCAGGGCTGGCCTGGGCTGAAAACGAAGCCCGTGCGTAGCCGTAAACAGCTGAAACATGCCAGAACCGGGCAAAGGGAGGGCCTGCTGTTTGACGGCGGTGGAGGAGCAGAATTTTTGCAGAAAATCAAAAGGTCTTACAAACAGCCTTATGCCTCAAGCCAATGTTTTTCGCTAGCGTTTGAGGGTACGAAATCCATAAATTTTACCTGTGGATCTTACCTAATGACAGATCAGCTTCCCCCTTAGCGTCTACGCGGTCAACTTGATTAACAGCCCAAGTCGGTTTTTTTCTGTGCTCCTCTGCCTCCATCTAGTGGATGGAGCGTCATCTGCAGCCCTGACTTCGTAATCCGCGGTCAGCACGGGCTTTTCTCTGGGTCTGTAACAGCAGGTCGGCTCAGGCTTTGGTGCCTGGAAAACCCTCCTGCCTCTCACGAGGCAGAGTGTCCACTTAGCTGTGGAAATCCAATACCTTGAGGTATGCGTTCTGCCCAGGGCTAGATTTGCACATTCTGAACATGTTGTTTTAGCAGTAAAGGTAAAATTGGTGGTGTTGACAGTATTTCATATTTAAAACGCTACTTTAGAGTCTTTTGATCGTGCCAGCAATTTTTGCTGCACTGCAACACACACAAAAATAAAACAGAGAACTGACACAAGTAGAAGCTGTTGCTAACACATAAGTGTGGCTCTGAGTGCTCTCTGGGATCTCGCCTGCACAGAAGTCAAACCGAGAAGCAGTAATAGGGAACCAAAGAACTGTTGAGCTGAGGAAATCTTAATGACCATCTGAGAAAACTAAAGCAGAGCAAAGGAAAGACGAGAGATATGGACCAAAGAACTCAGTTCCGGGCCAGAGTCCCAGTGCAGATTCTACGAGCTGCTCCTCCTCTCCTTTCTCTCTAGATCACTTCACTTGCCTTTCTAGCCCTTTCCTCCTTCCCCATGTTTATTAGGGCTTTTTTTTTCCATCAGAAAAAAGTTATCTCTTCCACTGAGAGAATTATTAAAGTATAGAATCACAGAATGTTTGAGCAAGCATATTTTTGCAAACCATCCAGTTCCACTTCTCTCATTCTATGAAGAGGCTCTAGGTACTTTCAGTAATTTGCCTACAGTCATAAAACCACTTAAGTCCAGAGCCATCAGCAGACAACTCTGATGCAAATCTGCCACACCGAGAAAGGAAGGGCCGTCACAGGATAAAGGCAGCCGCATGCAAGGCCCACAGGACTCTGAGATGAGACATGAGGTTTTGATTCAAGAGAAAAATCTTTTAAAGGAGCAATAGATATCAGCCTTTCTTTCTTTACTTTTTTTTTTTCCAGATGTCAGTTTCTGCCCTGGAGAAATGCCTTCAGAGAGCTGATGGGTCACAGAATTGTCTGGAACCATACACGCAGGAGCCTACAAAGTGGTAGGTATTACCACTGTGAAGACTGCAGAGTGTTTACCCATCTGAAGGCATGAAACTTAACAATTGTGAAGCCTGTGCTGCCCGAGAAGACCAGTTCTGAAGGCCCCGTTCAGCTCGATGGCAGCCAGGTCACATATGGCGTCACCAAGGGAGATTTCCAGAGGAAGGCTTCCAGAGTCACTCTCGGTGAATCACATCCCATCAAAGAAGCTGAGTTCTTTGACATCCACCATCTCTAAGTCTGTGTTGAAGGAATGATTAAAAAGAGGAAAGAAAAACCTGGAGAGCCAAATACAAGAGCACACTTTTAAAGAGTCTCTCCCAGGTAGACCAAGCCTGTGGCAGAGACCCTACAACAGGGTAAGCTTGAATGCAATGATCGTTCCATTCAGCACCCACTTTATGCGTGATCTGGTAGCCTTGTGTAATTGATTGTCACAGGACATAATCACTTTAAAAGACAAATCTATTACCAGCAATGAATCTATGCAATTACCAATGCAAACTAGGAGAAAGGCAATAGGATGAGGAAAGGAACCAAATTTGCAAAATCAGAATGCCAGATGCGCCATTCAGGAGCCCGGAGAGAGGAGCCCATCTCCTGGGACGCCCAGGACTGAGAATCCAGCACCGCATTTCCGGGGCTTGTGGTGTCCCCTCATCCACCAGGTGATAATCCTGCTTCCCAAAACCAGATTCTGGACGACACCAAAGGTGACTCCTCTGTTATGTGCATAATCTGCTGTTAGAGATGCCATCTGTTGATTAAACTAAGGGACAAGTAGGGAACATTGCTGATTATCTATTGCGTACCAGGCAGCTTGCTAGATATGTTTTATCTGTTCTCTATTTTAATCCTCGCAACCAGTTCTATAAGGGAGGTTAAGATGATTAGACCAGGATCACACAGCAAGTAAGAGGAGTGACAGGCTGAATAGTGGCCCCCAAATCCGTAGAACCTGTGACCATTATTTCGTATGGCAAAAGAGGCTTCATGCATGAGATTAAATTAAAGATCTTGAGATGGGAAGAGTATCCTAGATTATCCAGGGATCCTCTAAATACAAGCATATGTGTCCTCATAGGAGGGAAGTTTGACTATAGAAGAGGAGAAGGTGATAGAACCACGGACGCAGAGACCAGCGTGAGGCAGCCAGGAGCCAAGGAATGCCAGCAGCCTCCAGAAGTGGAGGCAAGAAATGGAATCTCCCCTGGGCCTCCAAAAGGAACCAGCCCTGCTGACATCTTGTTGCCCCTTAAGACTCATTTTGGACTTCTAACATCCAGAAAAGTAGGAGAATAAATTTGTGTTGTTTTAAGCCACTCAGTTTGTGGTAATGTGTTACAGCGACAATAGAAATTACTGCAGAGGTCAACCCAATTCTGACCTGGGTCTGCTCAGACTTGAAGCCTGAGTTCTTTTGATCAAAGCCTCTGGAACTGAGTACGCACAGGTTCATCTCTTGTCCTTGTTTGAACATTCCCCAAATTTGGAACTGAGTGTTGAATTGGATGAATGAATGTTTGTCTGATTGAATCCTTAAAATTGTCCCATTTGTTGATTATTGTCATGATGGTTCTAAACGGCTGATTCAAAGAGAAAAACATCAAAGAAACTCACCATTTAATTATGGCCACTGAAGTCAGTAAATTTGACTCAGTTAACTCCAAAAACATACTTTAAGCTAAAATATTCAACTTTTGAGCCAAAAATGTTTTTGACTCCTGGTATTCAGAAAGCCATTATTTCTATATATCCAAGTGTGTCCTTATCAACATTTTAACATATTTGCATATTAGTTTTTCTCTGATGGCACTGTCACAACAGCACAGAAATCTGAAAGCTTGGATTCCGTCATTAGTGATTCTTCCATCAATTAGCTCTTCAAACTTGATCAAACCACCCAGCATCTCCAGGCCTCAGGCTCCTCACCTGTAGAATGGGACAGCAGGTGGGACGCTTACCAAGCAGATCATCTCTAAGGTTTCTTGCCGTTTTAAGGTGAAATGATGGCAGGATTCCCACAGCAAAGCTTCGAAGTGGATTTCAATGTGCTCATTAATACAAAGTGCCACTAGAGGTCAGATTAAGCTTGGTAATTCTATCCAATCTGGCATGCATATCAAGCGCATGCAAAAGCTTGCTTTAGATTGATGTCTTGCCTGGCAGGCCTGCACCCAGGCCCTTCTGAGATAATGAATGTTGATCCCAGTGTTATAGAATAAATAGGAAAATCTCTGAAACCAGAAATTAACATTCATTAATCTGTAACTTGCAACTGCCTGGTCCCAGAATGCTTATCTTTCTTTGCCTGCCTGAATGCTGTTAATCGAATGTGTCACCTGAAGCTCTGGGGCTTGGTGTTTGCTCATGTTACTGTGCTAATCAATCAACTGCATGGAAGTGGAACTGTAAGACGAGACTAAACAATGTTACCTGCATCGTCTTTATGCATCTAGATGTAACAACATGTGCTTGCCTGTGCACATGGCATTCGGCTCATAGAATGTATTCACGGTGAGGCGTAAAGGGATGAATGTAGAAGAAAAAATGTGCGAGAGGGAATACGCCTCTTCCTTGGATACTTACCTTGTCAAGCTACCAATCGGGACCAGCTCTAGGCACAGCTGTGCAGTCTGTACAATCAGATATTTTGTAGCTAACATTCTCCGAGTAGTTTTCCCCCCGACACCATCACTGCCACTTTCTCTCTTCTCCACATTCCTAGTCAAAATGCAACAGGAGAGATCCAAAGAACTCAAATGCAGTGAGACAGAATCTGATGATGCGATTTCGCTCTCCTGGGCACACTTGCATTTTGACAGAGAGCAAGGCCTATTAACGGGTGGGATTCCAAAAGCAGAACTGTAATCATCCAGAAAGGTAGTAATGGGGCAGGGGGATCATAGACAGCAGCCTCAAAATCATCCCAAGGAGCCAACACCAGAGGACAATGACAGAGGCTGGCCTTGCCTCCCAGTAATGCATACAGTGTGAATGGCCGTTGGTTTTGTTTTGTTTTGTTAACAGCATTTATTGAGCATTCACTGCATGCATTCGAGGTTCTGTGTGAGGACCCAGAGTCAGGTTTCTGCACTTGAGAAGCAAGCTCAACTGAGTTCCTGACCCAGGAGAGCCCTGAGTCTCTTCCCTAATGCAGGGATTGCTTCCAGAGGACCTGATGATTCCTCCCAGCACGAGGCATGAACCAGCTCTGGAGCTGGAGCCTCAGTGCCGTCTCCACAGCAAGGACCTGGAGAATGGGGATCTTCCTCTGCTTTCCTCCATCTCCCTAAACAGCATTAAATAACCGGGACAGGGGTGGGGGGTCTGAGAATCATGCTGAGGGGATGGATGGATGGGGTCCTGAGCTCACCGCCATACTGGGGGCCTTGGATTATTCATCATTTCCAGATGGTTCTGCGGTATGAGGACAAGGCAAAATTTCCCAGTGGCTATCACTTAATAGCACCAGCAGCAGCGAATCTCAAAGCCTCGGGGACCTCTAATCTCCTAAGGTGCCAATGCTCTAACACTCGGGATCACAGCCCCGACAGTCCCGGCTCCAGCTTCTTCAGCACGGAATCCCCATCATGGTCATGTCTGCCTTAAAGCACAGCTGCCACAACAAGTATCCAACAAAAATTCTCTTTGACACTTAGAGTCTCAGTAAACAGAAATAATACCTTATATTTACCGAGCACTTAGTAGTTTACAGAGTGACTCAGAAAATCCCTTCGTCTGCCCTGTGAGGTTAAATATCATTATCTGTATTCTCAGACCTCCTAGATTTTTAGAGCTGGTGGGAAATCATCTGTTCCAGCCTCTCCTCCACACAACCACCTTACAGCGCTTGATGGAATGCCTGTTCCCTCCTGACCCACCGTCCAACACCACCGTTCATAAGCATCATTTTACAGATGATGGAATTGAGACTCAAATATGTTAGGTGACTCTCTGAACAACAGAAAGTTTGCAAGTGGAGGAGCAGGGTCTCAACCTGGTTGAGGGGTTTTTTGATCCTCGTTGTGTGAAACATCTCAGCAGCATCCGACACTGTTGACCTCCTACTGCTTTTTTGAACCTCTCTCTCTTGGTCTCCACCTCACTACACTCTCAATTTTTCTACTGTCTCTGATCCCTTCTTCTCAATCTCTTTAAGGACATTAGGATTGGCCAGTCTTAGTTCTGAGCTCTCTTATTTTCTTCCTCTCCTTGAGTCAGTCTGTCCTTGATTCCTCTCCCTTATTCTCATAGTTTTAAATATTACCTATGCTACATCTATTCCAAAATTTATGTCTCTAATCCACACCCCTTTTGAGTTCCAGATTTCTTCATCAAATGCCAGCTTGATATTTCTGCATGTCTTAAACTGAACTCTTTATTTTCTCATCCTAACTGCCTCTACATTCTTCCTCATTTCAATGTACCACACCCCTACCCACCCAGAAAATTGAGTTTCATCTTTAAACTCTTCCTCTCTCTTTTCTCCCACATTCACCCAAACAAACAGACAGTACAGTAGAGTCTACTCCCAAAACACATCCTCAACCCATTGCTTTATCTTCAAAAATAAAAATAAAATTACAAACCATAAAAGAAATTTGAACATTGAGTATTTAATAGTACGTAAAATGTATTGTTAATTTTTGTGTGTTTAGTATTGCAGTCATTTTTAGAGGTACATACTGAAATATATTGATAAAATGATATGTTGTCTGAGAACTGATTTAAAACAATTAGAGGACAGGGTGAGTGAGGACATACAGATGAAATAAATTAAACTACGCAGTGGTGATTACCGAAATGGGGTGCTAAGCAGATCAGGCTCATTATACTCTTCTCTCTATTTGGCACGTGTTTGCAAAATTCCATAATACAGTTATGGAAAAATTTTAAATGGGTTGCCTTAAATAATGTAAGGCAATAAGACAATGTTAGACTTTCTACTTTTATTCCAAGTAAGTTATTTGTTAGCTTTATTAAGAAGTAAAAATAGGGGCTGGCCCCGTGGCCGAGTGGTTAAGTTTGCGCGCTCTGCTGCAGGCGGCCCAGTGTTTCGTTAGTTCGAATCCTGGGCGCGGACATGGCACTGCTCATCAGACCACGCTGAGGCAGCGTCCCACATGCCACAACTAGAAGGACCCACAACGAAGAATACACAACTATGTACCGGGGGGCTTTGGGGAGAAAAAGGAAAAAAAAAAAAAATCTTTAAAAAAAAAAGAAGTAACAACAATGGCAATTCAACCTAACAAGAATTTGCTCCAAATAATTCAAAATTATCAAGAAGACTCTATGAAATATACACTTCTATCCACTTTCTTTAAAGGTTAATATTGCTCTAAGTAGATATTGGACCGTGAAATATTAATTAATGATAGTTTGAAAGCCATCGTAGCTACTAAGACACACACTAAGCGTGCAGAACATGAAGACAAATGGCCACAGTCTTTTTAGTAGTGGTTCAAAATACCACGCGATAGTTTACCCAGGCTTTACAATATTTCACTAAATATGTAATACATATTAAATTTCCTACATAAGGACAAAAGAAAAACCACATACCACTGGGAAACATTGTCCTCCTGCAGTAAAAACAGTTGAGAAAATACATAGGAAATAATATGGCTACAAATTAAAATACGGTCTTTTGTCAAAAATACTATTAGAAGATAGAAAAACATTGCAGATTTGAAGAAATGTGTATTACCCAGTATGGGAAGTTTGCTATACAATTGGATGAAAGTGTATTTGTTTTTCACATGTCTATGCTTATGGTATATCCTAGATTTTTTCCAATAATGGTATATATGAAGCACTGATTTTCTTGTGAACAAGTAAAGGAAAAATGTATTCAAAGACTTATTCTATTGAGTAAATTACTTCACTAATGTGTATATGAAAATAGTTTAAGCTAACCGTTGATGGAGTGGAAGCTTTGAATGCAATCAAAAGTAATAACAATTCCAGAGTACATTACGGAGAAAGCAGATCACATGAAATGTATGCACTCTATCCTTCAGAGACAAGCAATTACAGCAAAGATGAAACAGAAGCACACGAAGTGCTATAGAATGTCCTTGATGCGGCTGACTTTACAGAAACAAAATCTCTGCGACACTTTGTGATGAGCTGGAGAGTAACCATGGAGATCTTTTGTACTTCATGAAATTCTCCTGGTTATTCCAGAGCAAAGTACTTAAAAGATATCAAACTTACTGAAGAAATATCCGTTTTTCTTCTACAAAAGACAAGTGATCCACATTTGCTGCACTTTCCTTTAATGACATGTGGCTATCAGTAGAAAGCACCCTTACAGGTAATTTTTTAAATAACCAAGTAAACAAAACCTGTCTCTTCAAATTAAAAGGGATGCTTCAGTAATATTTTAAATGCACTGTTAATTTTTATGTGTTTAGCATCATATTAGTGATTTGTAGAGGTACATACTGAAATATGTATAGATAAAATGATATGTTGTCTGAGAATTGATTTAAAATAATCTGAGATGAGGATGAGGAAGTGACTGATTTTCAGAAAAACAAGATTTTGAAAGTGCATATTAAGAAATATTTTCACCATTATGAGCCTGTGTTGTTATAGATGATGTATGTCTATATATCTACATATCTTTCATATCTACACCCTTTAAAACATGAGAACAGAATTATTTAACCCAGATAAAAATCCTCCAAATGAAGTGTTTCACTAGATATCAAACCCATTTTGATGAGTTTTACAGGGCTAACTGATTGTCAGAAGGGAAGATAGATATTACAAACTGGATTTCAATAAAACTTTAGCATAATGAATGTGCGAGATTTAGAAGTGAGCATTACATGAAGCAATAAGAGCGAATGACATTCTCCGTCATTTGGGTCCATACATCGACCTGAAGTATCTATTTCACCTATAAAATTATGCCACTGAAACCAAGTATTGAAATGAGCTAACCATGGAACTAGAACTTTGATTCACATTTGATATCACATTGTTTTAAAATGATAAAGACATTCAACCACAAAAATATTATTATTATTGGCAAGACAATTATTTCTAGCACTTAAAATTTTTTTAGATATGACTTATTTCATCTCAGCCTTTTTTACTTCTGCTGTTGTATGTATTTTATAATAGGTAGAATATACCAGCATACTAGTATATTCACATGAAAGAAGTATATGTTTGGGGGCTAGCTGGCTAATCTGTTTTATCTGATGGAGTGCCTCCCGGAGGGGTGGAATCTTAAAGCAGCCTCATGTTCCAGTCTCAACAGTTCTTCAGGACGTCCTTTGCTCTGTCTATGAAAGTGAGATCAAGTTGCAGTGAATGTTCAGGACAGCCTGAGAGTGACAAGGAAGAATAGGGTGTGTCATGAAAGTTCAGCGAGAGTTCTGTTTAGGGGATTTGTTGCCAGGTAGCCACAGTATGGGCCTCGGTGAGTGCTGAGTGAGACGGGATGAGGAAATTGCTACCAATGGTAGAGTAAAGAATTGTTAACAGCCAAATCTCTCCACCATCCTAACGACATTTAGCTATGCATCGTCTTGAACTTTCCTCGTGTGCGTGAACAAGCACCAGGAAAGGCATTTATTGTACGAGGTTATTGTTACTGTTGAGAATTTGTTACAATTAGATTAATTCAGCAAATCTGCTGGATGGCAAGCCTCTTAGGCAATCCTCTGATAACGGAGCTCTCCCTGAACCTTTGACCAAGTGGTTTGTTAAGCAAATAGGTAGCATAAAGAAGAGCCTTCTCAAAAGAGAAGAATTCAAAGAAAGTATCCCATTCGATCAGTTAGCAGTCAGCTAGGAATTATTCCTATCTAGTTCTTAAAATACAAGATTCTCCAGCATGGCAGCTTTTTAACTTTTTGATGAAGACTCACAGTGGGAAATGCATTTTACATCCTATCCCAATAAACGCATGAATATGCAATTGGAGAGGGTTTCACAAAACAGTTTTTGCCTTTATTGTGTAGAACATAATACAGTATATCTATTTTATTTCATTTTTTTAAATTCTAGTCACCCCTTCCTGAATTGACTTCCCTTTCCACTGAGTCTACACCTGCAATTTGAAACACACTGTTCTGGCATCAGTAGCCCAGCTCAGCATCCACTGACTACAGCATTATTCTATGTATCTAAAGTAATACAGTTGCATTTCTTCTTCTTCTACTCTTTTTTTTTTTTTTTAAGCTGAGGAAGATTCGCCCTGAGCTAACATCTGTGCCAATCTTCCTCTGTTTTGTATGTGGGTCACTGCCACAGCATGGCTGCTGGCAAATGATGTAGATCCATGCCCGGGAACTGTACCTGGGCCACTGAAGTGGAACATGCTGAACTTAACCACTAGGCCATGAGGCCCGCCCCTCTTCTTTTTTGATATTAGATTAATCCATACTTTTTAAAATTCAGACAGGTTGTTCCTTCAAATAAGAATGAGTTTGCAAAATTTCACTGTTCCTAAAAGGCCTTGTTGGAGAACCCAGAATCAGGGGTTTCGTGCTTAGAGGATGGATAGTGTGTACACAGGTGAGCGGGGGCGCTGCCCACAGGGGCCAGGAAGGTCACGCCAATGGGCAAACTGTCCTGGCCCTGGGTGAGACACACAACAGCATGACAATAATGATAAAAAGTAGGTGACAACAGACACAAACAGCACTCGCCAAGTGCCAGGCACTGTTGTAAGCACTTTACTTACATCACTGTTTGTTCCTCTAACAACTCAATGAGGTAAGGACCATTGTTGACCCCACTTTATAAAGGAAGAAAATGAAGGGTGATTTGGTCCATGAACTCTTCCACGGTCACCAGTGAGTAAGACGTCTACCTGGGATCCGACCTGGGGCTCTCGGCTCTGGGAGTCATGCTCTTAACCACTACACTGTCTACCGCCAGATCTTATCTGAAATCCTCTATTTTTAAATATTAACAAATAAATCTCTTTTTTATGTATACACAGGTCAAACAAAACTTGTCCATGGGTTAAATGTGGCCCCTGAGCTGGTAATTTGAAAGCTCTGCCTTTGGGAAACAGAAGAAAAGAGAACCCAAAGGGAAGGGTCTCTGACGTGGGAGCAGAGGATGGGGCTCATTCCTACCTCTGTCTTGCTGTGAACTTTGGGCAAATCATGTTACCTCTCTGGGCTTCAGCATGTTTACCTTAAATGTGAGTCTTGAAGCAGATGATCTCTAAAGATTTGCCTCAACAATCTGAGTCTAAGGCACTGGGGGGAAAATGAGGTTCAAATCCAGAGAGACAAGTGGAAATAGAGGAGAAGAAAATGTCTAACCAGGACAGTTCAAAGGAGGGAGGAAAAGGGGAAAAGAAATAGAATGGAGGGAAGAGAGAGAAGATGCACAACGAGGAAAGGTTCATGGATGTTGAGAGTGGATTAGTGAGCTCTTCCAGGATCCCATTAGAGAAAGTAAGATTACAGCTGAAGAATATTTACATGACTTTTCCCTTTAAAATAAGAGTGTGAGAAAAAGACAACAAAGCCAAAAGACATTCAAAATATGCAGGAGTGTGGAGCAGAAAATGTCGCAAACAACCTTTGCCCCTTAACTGAGAAATTGGGAGGGGGGTGGAGACTTGGAGATGAAGGTTGCGAGGAGTGCAACAAGAATCCTGGGCGATCGCAGAAGAGGACAGGCATACCTCATTTTCTGGTGCTTCACTTTATTGCACTTTATAGATAGTGTTTTTTTACAAATTGTAGGTTCGTGGCAACCCTGCATCCAGCAAGTCTATCAGCACCATTTTTCCAACAGTGTTCACTTTGTTCTCTGTGTCACATTTTGGTAGTTCTCACAATATTTCTAACTTTCTCATTTTTATTATATTTGTTATGGTGACCTTTGATGTTACAATCCTAACTGTTTTGGGGCACTATGAACCATGGCCATATAAGACAGCGACCTTAATCGGTAAACGTTGTGTGTGTTCTGACTGCTCCACTGATCGGCCATTCCCCCATCTCTCTGCCTCTCCTCAGGCCTCCCTATTCTCTGAGACACAAAAATATGTAAATTAGGCCAATTAATAACCCTACAATGGCCTCTAAGTGTTCAAGTGAAAGGAAGAGCCACATGTCTGTCACTTTAAATCAAAAGCTAGATATGATTAAGCTCAGTGAGGAAGGCATGTTGAAAGCCAAGCTGGGCCTATTAAGCCAAACAATTAGCCAAGTTGTGAACGCAAAGGAAAAGTTCTTGAAGGAAATTGAAAGTGCTATTTCGATGAACATATGAATGATAAGAAAGAGAAAAAGCCATATTGCTGATATGGGGGAGCGTTTTAGTGGTCTGGACAGAAGAGCAAAACAGCCACAACGTTCCCTTAAGCCAAAGCCTAATCTAGAGCAAGGCCCTAACTCTATTCTACTCTATGAAGGCTGAGAGAGGTGAGGAAGCTGCAGAAGAAAAGTTTGAAGCCAGCAGAGGTTGGTTCATGGAGTTTAAGGAAAGAAGCCATCTCCATAACATAAAAGTTCAACGTGAAGCAGCAAGTGCTCACGCAGAAGCTGCAGCAAGTTATCCAGAAGATCTAGCTCAGATAATTGATGGTGTCTGCACTGAACAACAGATTTTCAATGTACACAAAACAGCCTTACGTTGGAAGAAGATGCCATCTAAGACTTTCATAGCTAGAGAGGAAAAGTCAAGGTCTGGCTTCAAACCTTCAAAGGACAGGCGGACTCTCCTATTAGGGGCTAAAGAGGCTGGTGATGTTAAGGTGAAGCTAATGCTCATTTACCATTGTGAAAATCCTAGGGCCCTTAAGAATTATGCTAAACCTACTCTGCCTGTGCTCTATAAATGGAACAGCAAAGCCTGGATGACAGCACATATGTTTACAACATGGTTTACTGAATATTTTAAGCCCACTGTTGAGACCTACTGCTCAGAAAAAAAGATTCCTTTCAAAATGTTACCGCTCAATGACAATTCACCGAGTCACCCCAGAGCTCTCATGGAGATGTACCACAAGATTAATGTTGTTTTCATGCCTGCTAAGACAACATCCATTCTGCAGCTCCAGGATCAAGGAGTAATTTCGACTTTCAAGTCTTATTATTTAAGAAATATATTTCATAAAACTATGGCTGCCATAGATAGTGATTGCTCTATTGGATCCGGGCAGAGTAAATTGAAAACCTTCTGGAAAGGATTCACTATTCTAGCTGTCTTTAAAAACATTTGTGATCCATGCGAAGAGGTCAAAATATCAACATTAACAGGAGTTTGGGAGAAGTTGATCCCAACTCTCATGGACGACTCTGTGGGGTTTAGGGCTTCAGTGGAGGAAGCTGCTGCAGATACAGTGGAAATAGCAAGAGAACTAGAATTAGAAGTGGAGCCTGAAGTTGTAACTAAATTGCTGCAATCTCGCGATAAAACTTTAGTGGATGAGGAGGTGCTTCTTAGGGATGAGGAAAGAAAGTGATTTCTTGAGGTGGGCTCTACTGGTGAAGATGCTGTGAAGATAGTTAAAATGACAACAAAGGATTTAGAATATTACATGAACTTAGTTGATAAAGCAGCAGCAGGGTTTGAGAGGATTGCCTCCAATTTTGAAAGAAGTCCTACCATGGGTAAAATGCTATCAAACAGCATCACATGCTACAGAGAAATCGTTCGTGAAAGGAAGAGTCAATCAATGCAGCTAACTTCATTGTTGTCTTGTTTTAAGAAATTGCCACAGCCCCCTCAACCCTCAGCAACCACCACCCTTATCAGTTGACAGCCATCAACTTTAAGACAGGACCCTCCACCAGCAAAAAGATCATGACCCACTGAAGGCTCAGAAAATGGTTAGCAATTTTAGCAATAAATTATTTTTTAATTAAGATATGTAATTTTTTTAGACACAATGCTATTGTATAATTAAGAGTTTATAGTATAGTGTAGAACTAACTTTGGTTTTGGGAAACCAAAAAATTCATGTGACTTGCTTTATTGCAATATTTGCTTTATTGTGGTTGTCTGGAACCACGCCTGCAAGATCTCCGAGGTATGCCTGTAGGAGTCCTTACTGGCTCAGAATCAGGATCTGAAGACACTTCATATGGCCAAAATAACTCCTGTCACTGGACCTTCTGTTCTGAATCTCTCAGGTTTTCCTCAGAATTTCTTTTGACAAGATGGAGATGAAATTGTGTGCTAAAAATTGGCCATGGAATGCCCAGAACTGAATTCATCCTGATAATTAATTGCTTTTTGAAATCCATCTGTGAGGAAAGGTTGTGAAGAGAGCTTCCTGGAAACTGGGAGTCACACAGTTAGTCCCCCAACACCCCTCACTGCCCAGGGAAGCCCATCCCACCCCCTTCTGGGAATGGAGCAACCTTGAGACATGTCTTTAAAACCCTGGCAGGAAAACAGTGTGGAGATTCCTCAGAAAATTAAAAATAGAAATACCATATGATACAGCTATTCTACGTCTGGGTATTTATCCAAAAAAACAGGAAAACACTAACTCAAAAAGATATATGCACCCCTATTTTCATTGCAGCATTATTCACAATAGCCAAGACTTTCAAACAACCTAAATGTCCTTCAATGGATTAATGGATAAAGAAGATGTGGTGTATATCTACAACAGAATACAACTCAGACATAAAAAAAGACAAAATCTTGCCATGTACAGACCTTGAGAGCATTATGCTAAGCGAAATAAGTCAGATGAAGAAAGGCAAATACCATATGATTTCACTCATAAATGAAAGATAAAAAACAACCACAAACAAACACATAGATACAGAGAACAGATTGGTGATTACCAGCGGGGAAGGGGGTGGGGGGATGGTGAAAGGGGTAAAGAGGCACATTTGTATGGTGACAGACGGAAACTAGACTACTGCTGGTCAACATGATGCAGTCTATACAGAGCTGAAATATAATAATGTACACCTGAAATTTATACAATGTTATAAGCCAATATGACCTCAATAAAAAAAAAAAACCCTGGCAGGATATGAATTTCCTGTGAAAACTAGTGGCCTTGATTTGTACATAAATTAGGCAGTTTTCTTTAACTGTGGACCCTGTTAAAACAGTCACAGGGGTACTAAATCAAAATGCAGATTCATCAGCCCCACCCCCAGGGGATGTGAGTTTTCATTCTCGCCAAGCGCCCAGGCATAATGCAGGCAGAAGTTTCTGGCTAAGTCTTCTGCCAGACATCTTTCTGAGGGATTGACCTGAGGTCCACAGGCACATGGAACTGCTCCAGGACCCGATAAAGGCCAGAGACTCCAAGTTCTGTCACTTACACATCACCACACATAGCACTGATCTACCACGTGTATTTGAGAAGTGAACATTTCCCACCCTGAGAGGACATTCTTATGCATCCAAGATGTCTGAAGACCTTCCTTTCCTCTGAGTTATTAGACAGAATCCCAACATGGTGTGTCAACCTTCACGTTTAGTCATTGTCATTGAGTAACTGCTACATTCCAGGAATGTTTCTTTTTACTGGAGACACAAAGTCCACATGGAACTTATGGACTGTTTGGCTAGGCACTAAACAGACAAATAAATAAATTATACAGAATGTTAAGAGATGACGAGTTCCATGGTGACAGAAATAGAAAAAGCAGAGGGTAAGGGAGTGACTCAGTGCCGAGTGCATTGCAATTTTAAATAAGTGCTCCAATTGGCCTCATTGTGAGGGTAAGATTTGAACAAGGACTGTAAGAAGGTGAGGAATTCATTTGGAAGGGACGTCTAGGCAGAGGGGACAGCCAGTGCAAAGGCCCTAAAGTAGAACTGGTGTTTGGGTGCTGGGTTTACAGAGGATCCGCTAGGAGGCCTCGGTGGTGGGAGCAGAGTCTAAGGGCAGTGATGCAAAGAAGTGTGGCAGGTCAAGGCGACAGGGAATCTTTAGGCCACGGTAAAGACTTAGATCTTACTCTGGATGAAAGGGGAATTATTATAGGATATTACAGAAAGTGATATGACTGACTTGCTTTTTTTAATTAGATTTATGGCAATTTATCAGATTTCTTGATTAGACACAAAACTGGGTAGTGTCCAACAGGGCCATAAACAATAACCTTTAGGTTCCACTGAACAGACATTATTTACATTTGACTGAACATTATTACATTATTACATTTTTATTGAACAAAATCTACAATAGAGAGTTGAGGTTATCTTCTCTGGAATGCATGTTTTTCATGTTTTTATATTAAAAATCAAATGAGCAGATGCAGTTTGAGTTTCACAAAACTCTAGCATATAGGTGTGGTAGGACATTTTTATCCCCATTTTATAGTTGACAAACTGAGGTACAGAAAAGCAAAGTAATGTGCTGAAGATTTAAATATATATATATAGTAAAGGTATATATATATATATGCATGTATATTTATCTAACAAATATATATATTTATCTAGATGGCAGAGTTAAATCTTTTTATAATTTTTTTAATTAACCTTACAGATCACTTAAAAAGCTTGGAAACGAACCTTTAAAGGAACCAAATATTTATATTCTTATACTCTCTTTTGATGGTGTTACTCATGAATACCTCACATATGGTAGGAAAGAACTTACTTTAGTGGTTTAGACAAAATGAGGTCCATTGTGGGTTATTAATCCCAAGGAGATTGGCAAGGTGTTCATAGTAAATGCAGACTCAAGAGGCAAAGCTTTCATTTGCCCAGAGTCACAGATGCTATAGTCACGTGACATCCCTCTCCATCATAATTTGTTAACTTCCCTGTTCCTAGCACCTGAAAGCACAGAATTGATAATCAATGGACATAATAGGTCTTGTTCTCCAAATGGAATTCTCTATATGTCACCGGCTTTGGAGTCAGCAATTTAAGCCTTTGGCTCTCCAGGGCCTGGTGGTGCCTCTCTGTTAGGTTAACTCGGCCTCCATGTTGAGCTCTTTTATGTACAAGGGAGGCGGTAGGTAACCACGGTGGAGGCCGAGCTGGATTCGAGTTCTGGCTCTGTCAATCACAACCTTGTAACTTTGGCAAGGTGCTAAACTCTCTAAGCTCACTTTCCTCATCTGTAAAGTGGGGGGGGATACTATTACCTCCCTCATAGGGTCATTGTGAAGATTAATTTATCTAATAATTATATACATTTATCTAGTAGACATCAGAGCTTCTGACTAGCTCAGTGCTTCTCCATCTTATCTTTGTCTGTACTCTCTTTGCTGAGCTTTCTTGTGTTGTTGTTGACAAAGGATCCAACTAGACGCAGTCACAGTGAGCTGATTAGTCTTGTCTCAGATGCGAGCCATCACCTCCTCCTCCTGGCTCTCCAGCCAGATCTGCACTAGGGACCAGCGCTGGCTAATCTCTGAGTTTCTTCACTGCACCTGTTGGGCTTTTAAGCTCTTCCAATACCTTTGCAACCAGTTCTTCAAATAAAACAAGAAAACAAGCTACCTGGTGTGGGCTCTCTTCTCCTGACTGGACCCTGAAGGCTACAGTTTTGTTCACCTTCCTGCTCTGACCAAAACCAGGGCCCTCCCTGAGGATCCTACTTCCCCTGTGGCACTTTCCATTTTGGGCAGTTTTTCCCCTCATTGGGTCCAGACATGAGCTAGTTATCTCCCTATTTCTTATTGCCATTTTCAGAGCATTCTTCTTCCATCTCCTTAAGAGGTGATGGTACCAGAGCCCAGGAGCTGGGCCACCTGGTCCAGCAGGAACTGGAACAAGTGGGAACTGGGACACAGAGGAAGGTCATCCAGAAGGAGCCAGAAACAAAGAGAAGCTGTAGCCGTTGCTTGAGACTGTATACGTATATGGTTGATGTGTACATGTGAGGCTGGAGTGTGTGTGTGTGTGTGTGTGTCTGCATGTCTGTATGTGTCTGTAGCAGGGGTGGGAAATTGAAGGAGCACTTGCATTTGAACCTCAAATTCATCTCTCCACATTGGCATCTGCTGACTCTTCCATTGTCACATCTTGTCCTTGGTGGCAGTTCATCTGGGCGCCTGCAGAAATGTCCTTTGTTTCTACCTGCGTGATTCCCTGCAGAGACTCTTTCTGGGCCACTCGCGGGTGCTAAGGTACCACTGACCACACCCCTCCCCACAGCGCGGTGTGAGAAACTCTAAGTGGCTTCCAAAGTCCCATCTGGCTAGAATAAGACTACAGAGCCATTTCTCTCCTATCTCACTCCCTCCCCCACCGCTTTTTTTGCATCCGTTTCTCTTCTGACAGCCCAAGGAATCCTTAGCGGGGAGGGAGGCGGGCAGTGAGAAGTTCTGCTCCTTACTCTTCAGGGCGCCTCTGTCTGGGTCTCTCTCTTCCCCTAATCCCTAAGGGGAAAACAAAATCCCAAAGTCGTCCCCCTGTCCTGAGACAGTGACTATGGGCTAGCTATTTTTATGGGGGCGAGGAAGAGGCAAAGAGAGGAAAGGAAGGACCTGAGGAAAAAAATAACACTGGTTAATATTTCAAACATATTGTTCCCCACAGAATCGAGCAGGCTGAGCTCAGAGTTACAGGGGAGGAGAAAGGTTGGCAGTAAAGGCACACTTTGAGGTGGAGATTACAATTCACCTAAATGGCTGTATGTTCTCAGACGTTTCCCTTTTCATGGAATGGAACTTCTCAGTCAGGAAAAAGCTAAGGCACTTTCTAGGGATAGGATGAGAGAGAGTTGGAGAAAACTTACAAAAAAGCAATGAACCGTGCTGGCCCTGTGCACCATGATGACATGAATTTCTCACAACAAATAGCTGAGGTTGGTGTCTTCATTCACTTTCACAGATAAGAATCCAAGGCAAGGAAATGTTCAGAATTTGTCCAAAGCCACGCAGACCAGTGGGGTGCTGTGAAGGCATGAGGTGAGCAGAAACATTGGTTCCCAAAACTCAGGGCTGGCTTCTTCTCTCATAACTGGGCTTAAAAATAAAATTCGTTTTCAAGTGTATAAAACTCTCTAATCAGTGATATCACGGCTTTGTGTCATCGACAGTAGTTGTTATCTGGCTTGAGAAACTGAAACCAGGACGTGACTCAGCGTGGGAAAGCGGGAAGTGATTTTGTGGGAACGTCTCCTATGGTAACCTTAGGAGAGTCCGATTTCGCTGGGGCTTCAATTTGCTAACCAGCAAGGCTTCCTTAGAAATACCTATGTCTCCATCATGCGACTCCTGGGTGGTCCCCTTGCCTCAGCCCCCCCCCCCCCCCCAGCAGCTAGTGTGAGCACCACCTCCTGCTGGGATGTGTGTCCCAGGAGTCAGGCTGGATGGGTGGAGGTGGAGTGGGTTTCGAAACAGTCTGTCCCAGGAAGGCCAGGGCTGCGTAATTGCTCCGGCTTTGGAGAGCACCGAAAAGCAGGCACAGGAAGCGGAGTTCGGCCCTGGAGATTGGAGCAGATGGAAAACTGGGTGCAATGTCTGCAAGGCAGAAGCTGGCAGGAGCGGCCCGAAACTGAAGGAAGAGTCGGGGAAGCTTGGGCTCCATTCTGCACAGTCAGCAGTTGGTATTACCAAATAAATTATTATGCCTCAAAGACCATCACTAGTGCAAAGATTTCTTTCATTTCTTTTCATTTTTTAATAAAAATGGGTCTTTCTAGACATATGACTTTGCGATCTGCTTTTGCCCATACGAGAGTATGAATATACCCTTTAATTTCTCAACCTACAGCAGCTGGGTCTTTGGCCACCACTGTCCCACTGCCTGCCCTGACCAAAGAAAGCAGTGATACTGTAATTGCCAGATCTGATGGCCGCCTCCCGTCCCGGTGCACTTGACTTACCTTCCTTGGCCCTCCTTCCGTGTTCAAACCCCCTTGACTTCCTCAACATCCCTCTCTCCTGTTTTCCTACCCACTCTGGCTGCTCCCTCTGATCCTCTTCACAACCATTTTCTTCTGGTAACCCTTGAACATGGAAGACACTCCCCTGGAAACGCTGCCTCCCCTCTCATTTTAAACGCTCTTCTGGGTCATTCTCATTTACCCACCACCTCTGCATTTTGACACACAAATTCAAATCTTCAGCCTTGTCCTGTCTCCTGAATTTTAGACCCTTAGCTGTAGTTCAACCCAGATTCCCCACTGACTTGTTAAACGCAACATGCCCAAAGCACACCTTGTCCTTCTTTCTTCTCAAACGTGAAGATGTCTCCCTTGAAGCTTGGAGACAAAAACGCCGCAGTGCGGCTTCCTCCTCCTCTGGGTCACATTTGATAAACGCAGAGCTAACATGGATGGAACTCAAATACTATGTTCAGAGCTTTACAGAAATTACCTCGTTTAATCCTCACATTTAATCCACTGAGGTAAACCCTACATCACCTCCGCTTTACAACCAGAAAGCTGAAGCCTAGGAAGGCGGAGACTCTTGCTCAGAGGCGCCCAGCAAGTCAGCGGCAGAGCCAACAGTCTGATGACACCCTCCACCTCCGCAGCCCAGAGCTGTGCTCTTAGCTCCACGCTCTGATGAAAAGACTCGAGAAGTCTGGGCTTTTGCAAAAGGAATTTTTACTGAGAACCGTACGAAAAGAAAACAAAATTCAAACTGTACGGATGGATTAAGGCACAAAGAACAGACTGCTGGTTCAAATGTGATGGCGTCCACCTGCGTCAGCCTGGCCCAGCCCGGCCCTCTCCTCACCACAATCCTCTCTCTGGGGGCTACACCAAACCACGCAGACTCTTTGCCCAAGAAGCCCTGGCTCCTGGATCCGGTGGGCTCCTCAACGTCTCCCGAACGCTCTTCTTAGTCAGCCTCTGCCCTCTGATAGTGGGCTCCTCTCATGCCCTGGTCTGGGCCTTGGAGCCCAATGCCTCCCCTGCAATAAGGAAGGCTCCTGCCCCCCTTAACCCGGAGCTTCTGGCTGCCCTGGGACTACCTCCCGCTCCTCTCTGGATGACACAAACTGGCAAGTTCCAAAGCTTCCACAACCCATCACCGTGTGCGCCGTGTGGCACTGAATGATGCATCTGACTAGGTGATTCCTGAAGCTGCTCAGATCCCTTAGCAAAGACCAGCTTCTTTGTGGAGGCCCATCTGGTGGCTCTGTGGCTCAGACACCATCATCCTTCAGCCAATCTGACCTTGTCAGCCCCTACGCACCCCCAACCCACTCCAGTTCCCCTCCCCAAGGCCTAGAAGGAGACTTCTTAATGATTCCTCCAGTTTTTAAGCCCCCGTCCCTCCACTGGTCTTTCTTAGGGTTGCTTCTGGTTCTTAACTCATTCGCCAAGAAGTGATCTCTATGGCTCGTTTTGTTTACACAAGCATTTATTGAATACCTACTGTTATGCCAAGCTCTGTGCTTTGTGATTCTGTGAAAATTCAAAGACAATGAGAATCCTTGCCCTCGAGGAAACGCCGGTCTGTCTGGAGTACCAATGAGCATAGAGATTAGAGTACACAAGGAAGTGAACCAAACGCTCAGTGAAGCCTGAGAGTGGAGCCTCCAGGCTGGACTGTTGGACTGGTGGTGCAGAGCTCCTGTGAGCACTCTGCCTTCCGGTTCCTAACCTTGTTCATTATTCTATCCCAACCCCCAGCAAGTACCTAGCACAGAGCCAGTGCCCGATAAATAGTTGTTAAAGGAATGATTGCACCCACTTACAAATGCCAGGTGATCTGAGTTATATTATTCAGGTGTCCCAGAGCCAGGCCAGACAAATTAGAATACTTTTAACGTGCCGCCCAGCTGCGTGGTCCATGGCAAGAGTTCCAGCGTCGGGCTGGCCCTGAGATCGGTGAAGCATCTCGCTGCTCCTGGCAGATTCTCCTCCCACACATCTCCTAGTGAAGATGTCTTGTAGATCCCCGGGTTCAGCCAGGCACGCGAGGCCTCATGCAGACTGTGTGCAGCCTCAGTTTGGATACTTCCAAATACAGAAGATTCACTTCCCGCCGAGGCTCCCTAGAGCTCAGACAAATTTAGAAATCCTTCTTTGCAGTACGATAGAATCCATCTTCCCGAAACCTTTGCCCGGTTGCCCTAATTTTAGCCCATGATAGCACAGAGAACAAATCTAATACCTCTTCATCGAATAGCTCCTCAAATATTTGAAGACTGAAGCTCATGGAACCTTTTGTTGGGCTAACTAAAAATGTCCTCAATATTATCAGTTAGTCCTCACATTCCAAATCCCCTCATTCTCTGGCTGGTCTCCATTAAATACACTCATTTACTTACATTTCTTTTGAGTGTAGTATACAGAATAGAACATAGTACTCCAATACCACCTGGTCAGCATAAAGAAAAGTACTGTCACCTTCTCTATTCTAGATATCATATCTTAATTAACATGGTCTGTGATCATATTAAATTTTTATTGCAGTCAGAGCACATTGCTAATTTATATTGTGTTTACTGTCAACTAAATTTTTCACGTAAGATATCACCAAGTTATAGCTCCCCATTTGGAGACCTTGTATAGTTGATTCTTTAACCTAAGGGCAGGTTTGTCCAATTTTTCCTATTAAATTTCATCTTGGTAGATTCAGCTTATTATTCCAGCAGATCTCTTTAGATCCTAACTGTGTCATTCAACAACTTCAATATTCCCCCCAGTTTAAATGTATCCATTTATTAATTCAAAAATATGTAATTTATTGAGTGCTCACTGGGAACCAGACACTGTTCTAAGTCCGGGGGTTTCAATCGTGAACAACACGGACAAAACCTCTGCCCACATGGAAGTCATTCACGAGTGGTGAGGGAGTGGGAGACAGAGAAGAGCTGGGAAGGGGGCTTTGCAGGCGGTGGGGACAGAGAATGCCTGTGTGCATCCGCCAAGAGTGAGCTGAGCGTGCTCTCTATGTCTGGTGTCTTTCCTGAGAGTTCAGCTCATCCTTCTCTCCAAGTTGACAGAAAGTATCCTTAGTAAGTACCCAGCTGACTCAGGTATGTTCTCTGAACCCGCTGTACTTCTCTGTTGTCAACAGGCATGGCCCCCAGAGCCTGGTGCCCACCATTTGATGTGTTTCTTTGAATTTCCTCCAGGTGATCGACCACTCCAGTGCCCTAATTGAATTTCCGTAACCCGCTGGGGACTACACGTGGTCTGAGCCACTTCAGTCTGAGGGATACACACGGTTACATCTATTTTTCTTTTCTAATTTATCATTTAAATCCCAACTGGTTTTCCTAAGACAACTGCCTACCAAGAGGGGACGCCAAGAGACGCTGCCTTTATAAAGCCCAAGAGACCCTTTGGGACCCTTTCTTTAAAATATCAGACTCCTGTGTTGACATAACTGAAGGGAACCACTTGTGATTTTCAAGTAAGTATAAAACTTTCACCCAGTGGTAACTTGTTAACCCCACATAGAAGAGGCTAAAATGTTGACTTTTGAAAGGATACTATTTCTATTAGCCATTAGGGAAAGTGGCCATTTCTTCATAGAAAGTCAATTTGAAAAAAATTACAGAAGACCGTACGCATTCCTAGGAATAGGTTTTAAAAGACCTGGTTTGTGCACGTGGTAAAGATAAAACAGAAGGTAGAAATAAGTGGTCCAGAAGTCTGATCTACTTTTCCACCAGGAAAAGGAAGGAAATGCTCTGTCCCTTTTCCCCGTCTTCCCTTTTCTGTCTCTTTTTAATTTCACCGCCCAGAAGGGGAAGCCGAGACTGAGAGGAGGGATACTGGGCTGAACTGGAATAAATGGGAGAAACTGGATGCAGAGAGATCAAACTGGCCAAAAATATAAATCTTTTTTAATTTGCCGCCTTCCAAACTAGTCCTGACATCTCTCCTCTTCGGGCATGGGCAACCTGCCCCACAGCCAGATTGCCACAGGCAGCCTGCTGGGGAATTTCAGTGACACATCCACCACTCACCTGCCCTCCGCAAAGTACACTCCCACACACTCCTCCCGCCACCCGCCTCAGCCTGGTCCTGGAGGCGCCTAGAGCTTGGCACCCATGGGGCCACTCCTCCCAACAGAGTCAGTCTTTCACCCATGGTCCCAAGCCCGAGATTCCCCTTCCTGCCCACTCCAGACATCATCACATCCTCATCCTTTATCTGATCTTGGTTATGGACTTGGAGGAAAAACACGACCAAGCTTACTCACACCCTAGGAAGGAGTTTGTTAGTCAAAATACATCTCTTGGAAATAGAGTATGATTGACTAGGCTTCAAATACGTCTCTTGGAAATGGGGTATGATTGATTAGGCTTCAAATACATCTCTTGGAATGGGATATGGTTTATCAGGCTTCAAATTGCTCCATGTTGATCTTGTTTCATCTAGTCATCAAGAGTGAAAAATATGGGACACCCATATTACTCAGCTGGACACAGCTGCACCCATGTGTGAGCTTACCCAGTGACTTGTACCAACGGTGGGGCTCAGTCAAAACAAAGAACCAAGCACTTTGGTTTCACAAGTCTGTGCATACGTCCAGCTCATCAAATTTCTACATGAAGTATGTACAGTTTTGTATATCAATTATACTTCAATAAACCTGTTTAAAAACAAAAGAGGCATCACTTAAGAGGAAGTGAGGTTTGACCAGTAAATTCTTCAGATCCTGACGAGAAGTGCAAGGGCTGCTGTTCATAGAAGCATTATTATAATAAAAGCATCAGCTTAGATAGACACATGTACAAAGTACTTTATATAGATGAGCTCATTTAACATATGCAACAATCCTATGAGAGAAATCACTATTATTGCAACTTCACCAAGCAGGAAATTTCTATTTGACTGTCCTTCAAGTGCCTAGTGTTCTACTCCTAGTACTGGAAAGATGGGACTTCAGGGCCAGAAAGACTCACCCTTTGAGTGGGTGGACCCCTTCGCCCCTCGCCACACCCACAGGCAGCTACCTTCTCTTTCCTGCTGCAGACAGGCCCCATCACATTCCAGAGATGGGACCAAATGATTTCATATTGCTTTCAGCAACTACATGAAGAGGCATATGACTAAAACAGCCTGTTGGACTCATTTCTCAACAACACCCACAATGTTCTATTTACAGAATTCTCCACTTGAACAAATTTTCTTTGATTTAAACTTCTCTGCACGAGATACCGCCTCAAATATACTGGTATCATGGTCTTCCTAGAATAATCCTTATGGGCTTAGGTATTTATCAAAACAAAGACCATGTTGTCTGGTAATACAAGCCAAGAAAAGACATGAGAATTTAATCTCCAGCTAACCAAGGACAGAATAACCCTGAGCATGTACCTGCAAGTGAAATGCTACATGGAACACTCCCCAGTCACACTCTTTCCGGAGAGGCAGCCCTCAAGAGAAGCCAACCTGAAGTGTTTTACTGCTGTTTATGCTTCTGCATGAAAATTTGCATTACTTGTTGATGCACTGAGCTTGCTGTTTATTGCCTAACAAGAAAGCGTTCATAGTATAAAGTAGACAATCAGAGTGTTTTCCTGGGCTAAACGTTTTGGAGAAGAAAAAAATAAATGAATAAAAAGAGGGAAGCGGGAAAACTTCTTCAGGAAAGATACTTATCCTGAGTCCCATTTCCTCCAGAACTTGATTTCTGACTTCCGTCTCCTCCTAAAGGATTAACTCTGAAAGCCCTTTTCGCACAGTGAGTGTGAAAGCTTTTCAGAGGCATCTGAAAGCAGAGGCTCAGCTGAGCAGTCTTCTTCTCCTTGTCTTTTTTTAATTTTACTTTATTGTAGCAAGAACACTTAACATGAGACTTACCCTCTTAATGAATTTTGTGTACCAGACAGTATTGCTGACTCTAGGTACAATGTTGTACATCAGATCTCTAGAACTTACTCATCTTGCTTAACTGAAACTCATGGCTGTTGATTAGTAATCCCGCATTTCTCCCTCCCTCCCGACCCCTGGCAACCACCGCTCTTCAATTCTATGAATCTGATTATTTTATACACCTCATATAAGTGGAATCATGTAGTATCTGTCCTTCCATGACTGGCATCTTTCACTTAGCATAATGTCCTCAAGGTTCATCCACGTTGTTGCATATTGCAGAATTTCCCTCTTTTTTAAGGTTGAATAGTATTCCATTATATGTATATACAATATTTTCTTTATCCATTCATCTATCAGTGGACATTTAGGTTGTTTCCACATTCTGTCTATTGTGAATAGTGCTGCAATGAACATGGGAATGCTAATATCTCTTCGAGATCCTGATTTCAATTATTGTGGATAAATATCCAGAAGTGATATTGCTGGATCATATGGTAGTTCTATTTTTAATTTTTTGAGGAACCTCCATACTGTTTTCCATAGCAGCTGCACCATTTTGCATTCTGCCCAACAGTGTGCAAGTGCTCCAATTTCTCTACATCCTTGCCACACTTCTTGTCTTTGTTTTTGGTTTTTTGTTTGATAATAACTATATTGACAGGTGTGAGATGATATCTCATTGTGGTATTGATTTACATTAAATCCCAATGGCATTTTTTACAAAAATAGAAAGAAAAATTCTAAAATTCAGATGGAATCACAAAGGATCACAAATAACCAAATCAATATTTAAAAAGAAAAGCAAAGCTGGAGGCATCACACTTCCTGATTTCAAAATACAAAGCTACAGTGATGAAAACAGTATGTTACTGGCATAAAGACAGAAAAATAGACCAATGGAACAGAACAGAGAGCCCAGCTACAAATCCAATCATATGCAGTCAACTAATCCTCAACCAGGGAGCCAAGAATACACAACGGAGACAGGATAGTCTCTTCAACAAATGGTGTTAGGAAAACTGGATATCCCCCTGCAAAGGAATGAGATTGGACTCTTATCTCACACCATACACAAAAAGTCAATTCAAAATGGACTAAAGATTTAAACGTAAGACCTGAAACTGTAAAACTCCTAGAAGAAAACAGGTGAATAGCTTCTTGACATTGATCTTGACAACGATTTCATGGATGTGACACCAAATCACAGGCAACAAAACAAAAATAAACAACTAGGACTACATCAAACTAAAAAGCATTCACACAGCAAAGACAACAATCAACAGAGTGAAAAAGCAATTTGTGCAATGGGAGAAAATATTTTCAAGCCATATATCTGATAAGAAGTTAATCTCCAAAATATATAAGGAACTCCCACAACTCAACAACAAAAAACTAATAACCTGATTTTAAAATGGGCTAAGAACTTGAATAGACATTCCTCCAAAGAAGACAGGCGGCCTTTTCTCGCCCCGCATTTTACATTAGTGCTAAGAGGTAAGCACCTGCAGCTTGAAGTGTTCAGTAGCATTTTAATGTCTGGAGAATTCTGTAGGTTTTGACAATCACCAGCTCTTTGAAGACAGGAGCTTTATCCATCTTTCTCGTCCCCAGGTCTAGCACAATGCCTGACATGTAGGGAGGGGTGATAACTTGATGAATTTACTTGAGTCAAAATTAACATCCATCTGGTCTGTGACACCCCCCCCCAAGTAAGAGCAGAAGCTTGTTGGGGTACAGGGAGTCAGCACAGTAGTAACAGACCCAGGAGAACTGTCAGGTCCTCCCAAGCAGCGTCAGGAGGATGCTATGCATTAATAAATCTAGACGTGACGTACTTCTTGCCTTAAAGACAAGGGGAATTATCTTCAAAAAGCATAGAAAATAAAAACAGATAATTAAAGCATCCATGCATGTGCCGAGGGAAGGTTAACAGTTACGTTCTTTGCTGCTTAACCAAAGTTACTGTGCTGGGCAGTGTGAATACCTGAGCTCAACAAACAGAATATTGTTACTTAACTTTTCAGAACCAATCCAAGTAAGAATCAACAAGATCTGTGGCATCTGGAAACTTTCTGTGATCTGCCTGCAGGAGTAAATCTAGTCTTTTGGTTTTGTTTTATTTTATTCTTAATTTTCAAGAACACAGTTGTCATCATTCTGAGCATAATGACAATGACAGCTGAAGCACACAGCTGTCATGAGGAAAAAGAAGGACCAATTTCCCTCCACAAGCCTCCTGCTTTAATGAGGGGGCTCCTTCAACGTTTGGTGATTGAGTGAGTGAATAATTGAATGAGCTTCCTAAACATTACTCATCGCATCATTCCTCTGCTCAGGTCTCATTACTGGCTGACTACGCCTACCTCATCAAAACGTAGCTGATTGTCATTATTCGCAGATTCTATATTTGCAAATTTACCTACTCGCTAAAATTTATTTGTAATCCCAAAATATTTAAAATACTTCGGCACTTTCAAGATCATGCACAGACACGCTCAGAGCAGTAATGAACTAGAGTTGCCCAACATGCTTGTTCCCAGCTAAGTTCAAACAATGTGACGCTCTGCCTTCTCGTCTTAGCTGTCAGACTATAAACAAGTGTCCGTTTTGTGTTCTGTTTACGGCTATGTTTTTCACATTTTTGTGCTGTTTGTTGGTGATTTTCCTGTTTAAAATGGCCCCCCAGTGTAGTGCTGAAGTGCTGTCTAGAGTTCCTAAGCACGAGGAGCTTGTGATGCACCTTTTGGAGAAAGCACACGTGTTCCACATCTCTGTCCAGGCCTGAGCTATAATGTTGTTGGCCATGAGTTCAGTCTAGATGAATCAACAATGGATATTAAATATGATGGCTTTAAACAGAAATACACATAAAATAAAATTATGTATTGGTCAGTTGAAGAAAATGTTGTGACCAGAGGCTCACAGAAACTTAACGCTGCATTTCCCTTAGAAGCAACGGTTCAGTATGAGCTAATCCAGTGTTTGTGGTGACTTTATAGAACATATTTAGCATGAATAATTAGGATTGACTGTAAATTGCCTCTAACTGCTTCCCAGGGGCTTTAGCAACCCGGCTGTACTAAGCCCATTACCTCAGTCCGTCTTCCCCTTAGCAGGCAATGTGCACCCCAGCCACCTCGCCGGTGCCAGACCATGCTTCTGTGGTCTATGGCTCCTCTAGGCTTTCCTGTATGTTGTTCTACCATGTGGACCATCAGAGTCCTCTTCAGACTGCACCTTCTCCATGAAGCTCAGCCCCCATTAATAGGCCCATCTCTGAACATTTAATGTAACTGATCTTGCCTGTATCACAGCACTTAACACTCAAACCACATGCAATCTTGATGTGTTCCCCACTGAATTAGTGTTACTTGCTACCCAGTTTGATTATAATCATCTTGAAAGCAAGTATTGGCCTCATATTTATATCAATTCTGTTTATTTATATTTATTTATACATATGTTTCCTACTTAATAATGCCTAAATAGAGTTAATCTGCCGTTTTTCATATTATAGAATGGTAGAGCTATAAAGAGACTTAAAACTCTTCTAGGCCACCTCTCTAATTTTATAGATGAGGAAACCAAGACCTGGCAAGTGATTTGCCAAAAAAATGTCATTTTTATGTCAAAAACAGAAGTAGGGGCCATGACTCCCAACACTGCGCATTTCCCACTGCTCTACCCAGCTGTCATGAAACTCCTTCCACTGCCATTTATTTTTATATAAACAAATGTTCTCAATACTTACATTTATGAAAATGAAAAATAGTAATTAAGTGAGTGCTGAACTCCATCTCATTCTAGAAAATGGTCACAATCATCTACAGACACGGGGCCAATTGAGGAAAAAATAGCAGCCACCCAGCTCCACAAGAGATGCATTTCCAACAAGATCTTACTTTTATATTAAATGATTACGTTTCGAATTATTTTTATTTTAGTCACTTATATGCTATTTATTTTTTGCATGTAAGTCTTGTAGTAATAGGAAATTTAAAAAATAATTTAAGTTCCAGTATATATTTTTGTAACAGAAAAGTGTGATAAGGTAATTAAGAAAAGGCTTTCAAAAATAAGATAATATATTAGGGTAAAATTAAGAAGGGAGAGTGGAATTGAAATATAAGTTTAAGAAGCTAACAAAATTACATCAGATGGAGGGAGGGACCAAAATGGTGACAGAGGAGGCTCCCACACATTCCTCCTCCCACGGACACACTGAATGTACAAGCTACATACAGAGCCATTCCCCTGAGAGAAATCCAGAAACTACCTGAGTGACTCCTACCCATTGGGTAACAGAGAAAATACCCACCTGGAAACGGGTTGGAATGTCTGAGACTTAGTCTCACCATAAACCCCACCCTCAGTGCAGTACCACACCATCAAGAGGGAACCCCCACTCCTGGCTTCTCCCTGAAGACAGAAGGGTTTGGACCACACATCTAGTCCCCCAACTTTTGTAACTACCACCTGAGATACAGGCCCTCAAAGCTCCTAGCTCTGAAAGCCATCAGGGCTTGAGTCCCACAGACCGTAGCAAACAAAGTAGCAGCTCTTCATGGACCATGAGTGCTCAGAGTGGGTGTTCCCCTAGCGCTCATGGCAAAAGGAATAGACAAAAATGCCCATCTCCTAGTCTTTCATGGGAAAGGATTTGTCTGCGTAGTTCACAAGCTGCTGCCTGAGGGTCCAGCTTCTAATTAGCATGCATCTACGTGCCGACTGCCATCTGGAGCCCTAAAAAGCTGGTGGGCACTTTCCCCACCTTCTCCCTCCTTCTCCCTTCACCAAGAAAAAGTCACCAGTTACTCCCTAGAAGGAGCTTGTCCACACATCTAGCACCCACCTTTTACAGCTGCCACTCAAAGGACCAGCCCCCAAATCACCTAACTCTGCTAGCCCACGAGGGGACGATGCTGAAGGGTCTTGGCACATTCTCACCTCTGGGAGCCACAAGAACAAAGATGGCAGCTTGGACAATCACAAAAATTTGGGAGACAACCAGGGGCTCAGGCCAGGCTGATTGACAAGGTTCATCTCCTATATAACACAGGTCTGTCAAAACTGGGAGAAGTGACTGTTTTATCTAGTGCACAGAAATCAACAGAGAGTCAAGGAAAATACAAAACAAGGGAATATGTTCCAAGCAAAAACACAAGATAAATCTCCAGAAATAGATCTTAATGAAACAGAGATTTACCCAATAGAGAGTCAAAATGGCAGTCATAAAGATGCTCACCTAGGTCAGGAGAGCATGCCTGAACAAAGAATTTCGACAAAGACATAGACAGTGTAAAAATATACCAAACAGACAGCATAGAGCTGAAGAATACAATAACTGGACTGAGAAACCGAATAGAGAGGTTCTACAGCAAACAGCAGACCAGGTCAGCGGAAGAAAGGATCGATGCATTCAAAGACAGGGGAGCGGAAGTCATCGAGTCAGAGGAGCAAAAAGAAAAAAAGAACGAAAAAGAGAAACAACATCAACCAATCAACCAATCAATACACTCTTCTCCCAGAAGGAGAAAAGGGAGAGAAAGGGGCAGAAAGCTTATTCAATGAAATAATGGCTGAAGACTTTCCTAACCTTGGGAAAGAAACAAACACCCAGATCCAAGAAGCCCAAAAAGTGCCAAATAAGGTGAATCTAAAGAGACCCATGCCAAGACACATTATAATTAAGTTGTCAAAAGTTAAAGGAAAGGAGAGAATCTTAGCAGCAAGGGAAAAACAGTTTTTAGCTACAAGGGAACCCCCATAAGACCATCAGTAGATTTTTCAGCAGACACTTTACAGGCCAGAAGGGAGTGACGTGAGGTATTCAAAGTGCTCAGAGAAAAAAAGCTGCTGACCAACAACACTCTACCTGGCCAAGGTGTCCTTCAGAACTGAAGAAGAGGTAAAGAGTTTCCCAAACAAGCAAAAGCTGAAGAAGTTCAGCACCACTAGATCAGCCTTACAAGAAACGTTAGAGTTCTTCAAGCTGAAAAGAAAGGATGCTAATTAGTAACATGAAAATATGCAACACACTGGTCAAGGTAAATATGTAGTTAAATTCAGAATACTCCAACACTGCAATGGTAGAGGGTTAAATCACTTATAACTCTAGTATAAAGGTTAAAAGACAAAAGTATTAAAAAAACTATAACCACAATAATTTGTTAATGGATACACAACATAAAAGATGTAAATTGTGACATCAAAAACATAAAATGTGGGGAGGGGAGTGTAAAAATGTAGAGCTTTCATATGCATTTGAAGTTAGATTGTCATCAGCTTCAGATAGACTGTTATAACCATAGCAGTGTAAAATGTCCATATGTACACCACACTAGAAATTACATTTGCAACTACTTAAGCATAGAATGAAAAACGGTAGGTGCCAACTTCAAAATATATGATGAGGTATAGTGCTGCCCGAGTATTTGAAGGGGTCTGGGAGCAAAAATGCTCGGCCATCCTGGCTCCAAGCGGACCATGGTTGTATGTTGGTTGTATGTTGGTTGTATGCTGGTTGTATGTTGGTTGTATGGTTGGCACCCGGATTGTTGGATGCGACTCATGTGATGCCACCAGCTGCTCCTGACCAGACAACACATCCTCCCACTTGCCTCACTTGACTTGCCCTCTGCAGAGCAGCCCACCTGGATGCCCCCAGACTTCAGGATTAACAATAGAGAAAAGAAAAACACAAAAGATGATTGTAGGATTCGGTAGCCCGGAACCTAGAGAGACGTGAGAATGTGGGTGGGGGCAGTCCCGAGAGGAAGTGGGATTTGAATGTCTGTGTGAAGCCTGAGCACCTTCTGCCTGGCAGCAGGGGGTTACCACAAACCCCATCTCGTCGACCAGCCTACAAATCGTGCCTGGTGACCGGCTGAACAGGACCTCCGAGGTCAGGAGGTAGGATGGCAGACTCGGCTCCTCCGTCAGAGAAGCTCGCAGGGTGATGAAGGGATGTGACATCTCTCCAGGCGGGTTGTAGACAGTCTTCGTGCAAACTCAGAGTCTCCTTTTCCAGGCATAGAAATTGGCTATGCAAATGACAATTACAGCCAGAATGCTATTTTTAAAATACAAAATCATGTGTTTCCCTAGCTTAACACCTTTCAATGATCTCCTATAACTTTCAGGCTGACATTTGAACTCTTAACTTAGTACACAAGTGCATCCTGGTCTGGCCCCTGCCTTTCTCTCCGGCCTCATCTCTCAACCCTCCCTGGAAGTGCTCTGCGTTCATTCCGGCCTTCCCCAACGGACGGCAGGTCTCAGCTGGGTCTGGCTGTTGCCCCAATTCAGTGACTATACAAACGTTAGCATCTCTGCCTGGAAAGCTCTTCCCACTTCTTTGCCTGTCCAATTCTTCTTTCAGCACACAAGTCACACACCCTCTCCCAGGCATCAAATTTTGATTTTTTTCTTCTTTGTGTCCTCAGAGCAACCCTAATCCAGCATTCATTGTATTGTGCTGTGTTCATTCATTCGCTTGCTAGCTCTCCTTGTCATTTTCTAGCAGACAAGGCCTGGCACTCTAGACATAAATCAATAAGTGAAAGAGAAAATAAATTAATATATAAATTTTTTTAAGTGATATACAAGGAACAGGGAGATGAGTTGAGGTAAGAAATGGCAATAAATAAGGAAGCAAGAAGAAGAGCAGGGTGGAAATTGAAGAGGCAGGGAGCAGCGGAAAGCGATGGGCTCTTCCCACAGGCTTCCCATCACAGCGCACAGGCCTCTACCCGCGCTCAGGGCTCTGTGGTTTGCCATAACAGACCAGCAGGGCTCAAAAACCAGTCCTGCCACTTTAGCTGTGTCACCTGGTTTAAGTTGCTAATCCTCTCTAAGCCCCAGTTTCCTCATCTCTGAAATGGAGATAATGATATTAACCTCTGTCGGAGAGTTGTTATGAAGATTAAATCAGATGATCCTTGGGAGACACCTGACACAGTACCTTGCACATAATAAACACACGATAAAAGTTAGTTAAAGTGCCTTTCTAGCTAACATTGGGGAAGAAGAGAAGAGGCTTTTTCTCAGGCCGCACAAAAGAGACGGCCTGGACTAGGACCTTGGACTAGTCTGATATGAAGTCACAATCTGATCCGGGCATTTTAGCTGCATGACAAATGCAGCAGAGCAAACGCAAACATGCTGTGTTACCAGCACGTGAATCTATTCTTTAGCTGAAAGATAACAGCAATCGCAAGTGTGGGGGTGGGGTCAGGAGGATTTTGATATTTCTAGGTTAATGACGTAGTTTCAGCATTTCACCTGTAGGAAGGAAACCAAAAGATCATATGAGGTTGCCACAGGAAAGACCTAAGGAAGCTCCAGCCCCACAGCCAGAGAAGCTTCACTTAATGGAGCCTGCATTTCTCAAGCCCCCCAAAGCTGCCAAGGAATTCTCCTTGCATGAACAGTAAACAGCGTTTGCCTATTGACCCGAGCACTCAGCTGGATTCGGAGGTAAAATATTATCCGGTTGGATTAATTATTAGATGCCACTGGACTGGATGCCTCTACCGTGCATCAGTTTTCTTGGTTGGTCACATATTAACAATCATCATCTTGACATTCTAAACATGCTGCCTGATTAGTCGTTCCTGGCAGCAGTGGCTGATAGCAGTTCCTGGAATCTCTGCTTACTGGGTGATTACATAACAGCTACACCTATCTGCACAGCGAGGCACCATATTTCCTTATGTTTGACACGAAGAGTGTCCTATGGATGAGACGGATCTGCTTATTATTTGCTTAACATGTGTTGCTTTTCCGACCTTGGTAGCCTTGCTCCCTCTCTTCGTTCCACCCAAAATGGCCTTTCTTCCTCTCCAATTGTTTAAGTTCTAGAAGTCTTTTAAGGTTCAGGTCAAATGCTCCTTTTGTCTGTCATCAATCCAAGTAAAAAATAGTTTGCTTCTGAATTCCCACTGTACTTTATTTTATTTTCTGTACAGTGGTCTTTGTTTTATAGCCTGTATTTTCCTTACTAGCACAATGCCTTGCACACAGCTGGCACTAAATAAGTGTTTATTGAAGGTATGAACTAGTGACCCCGCTACAACTAAGGCTACCATAGATTACTTGAAAAGGTAAACAGATATATCATCTTAATGAAAAGAAAATACTTAACTCCCTCTGAGGAAATCCTGCTTTTTAACTAACAGCTAAGTCCACTTCCTGCTCGAGTGCCTCTCGAGGGCTTGGGAGGTAGGCTCAAGGAGGAATGAATTCTAGAATTCCATCTCCAGCTTGTCACCAAAATAGCTTGGCCTTGCTCTCACTTCATGGATATTGAAACACGGCTCTAAGTAGTGCAGCAGAATTCAGAAAGAGGGGAACTTGGGAATGATGGATTTAAGTTGGAGCTTTGGACTGAAAAAAGAGCACAGATGCTCTCCACTTATCCCCTTTATTGATCTTCTCCTTCCTGGATGGACAGCTAGATCGGGGGAGAACTTGCGAGGATAACAGAGGATATTTATATGGACTTAGGTATTAGATGACATTAAGAAATTATTTTCAATTTTGTCGGATTGAGTAATGGCATGCTTGTTATGAAATAAGCTTTATCAGTTAGAGAGGCATGCTGCGAAATGACGTGATTTCTGGGATTTGCTTTGAAATACTCAAGAGAAAAAAGGAGGAATGGGAAGAAATCACAAGATTGGGAAAAGTTGATAAGTTTTAACGGATTAGTATGTGGGAGCTCATTATACTATTTTTTTCTACTATTGTGTGCTAAAACATTTCTACAATAAAAAATTTAAAAGAAAATTGTTTTTTAAGGCAATAGTTATCCTTATCTAGCTGATCTCCAG
The DNA here is from genome assembly GCF_021613505.1 of Equus quagga. Classification (NCBI taxonomy): domain Eukaryota; kingdom Metazoa; phylum Chordata; class Mammalia; order Perissodactyla; family Equidae; genus Equus; species Equus quagga. The sequence goes on along the minus strand of NC_060270.1, from coordinate 6,507,527 downwards.
ATAAAATTTTTGCCCGAAATGACAAATAAGGGGGAGAAAGGAGAATTTTTTTATTATCTAGATCACCGGTCTGTGCCTTTTGATTTAATCTAGACTATTCTAAGTCACTGCTGTGTGACGTTCTCTGTTTAGTAAGTCAGACAGCTCTAGACGTGCAGCACAACCTGGAATATATCTGTGCTTTCACCGTCAAGCACGCTAAAATTATTTACGTTGGGTCCTTGATCAAGATTTCAGCCTTATCCCAATAGACTAGTTCTTTGATGTTTGTTTTTTGTTGTTTCTTGAAGTCATAGCTATGTTTTTAAAAAGTCAGTTATAAAACATATATTTAAAAACAGGGAAGGGGAAGATGGAGGAAAATAGGCTCAGAAGTAGCCTATAAGTTAATAAATTTCCTGGCAGGATCTCCTGGTAATAATCTGACTAAGTACTTAATTATCCAGTACACCTGGCCCTAATTTAAACCTAACTCTGAACCATTAATCAAACAAAATGCCTTTTACAGAAGTTAATTAATAACTCTGTCCTTTCCTCTACCCTTTTTTTCTCAACATCAGGCAAAGATCAAAAAAATTCGGAACCTTTGTCCTTAGTTTTGATCAAAACCGACTCAAATTGCTGTTCACTGAGTAATCTCAGGCACCAAAAGCACTTGTCATGTTAAATGTTGCTTTTTGCCCTCAGCAAATACCACCAGGGATTGGAATCCTCAGATACCTAAGGAACACTTTTCTTCATTTCTATTTTTTTTTCCTGGGATGAGCATATGTTCCTGGAAAAAACCTGTATATTTTTGATCCCAGCTTCACCAAGTATCAAATGGTAGAAGAAACAGAAAATAGCTTTGTGGATTTGCCTAATAAAATTGGCTTGGCAGTTTACTTCAGGAAAAGGAACGTTCCAGTTAAGTTTTGTTTTTTTTTTAAATCTTAGTAAGCCCGTTTCTCAGCTGCCACTTGCACAGAAAGAATTTCACAGAGTCTAGTGGTCTCGCAGCGCTTCGGGAGATCACAGCTTGGAGAAGTCAAACTGGCTAAGCCAAGCTTAAAGGACCTGGTGGAAACTTTGAAACTGGCGTCAGCCTACGTCTTCACATTCCTCTGCGTGTCTCTGTGTAACAGGCTGTTGTAGCCATCAAAATCCTTCGAAAAAAATCATCTAGTTCAGCATTTCCTAAACACATTTACAGAACTGAGATACTACTAATCATTATCTGAAAAAGGACTTCATGGGCAAATGAAGTTGGGGAAATCCTGGGTCAAACCGAGGTCAAATGTCTCTTCAGTTGGGGACTTTCTAGAGTCTTTAATATAATAATAGGTATTATGGAGCTTCAAGAAGGGAAATACTGTAAGACCAGTGCAACGTTCAGAAATCATCTTTAGAATTAATGTTCCAAAAATATATTGACGACCGTGATCTGAAAATACACCCAGCTACGCGCACACACACACACACACACACACACACACACACATAAAGACATAGATGAACATACTAGAAGAAATGAATGAACCATTTTTTTCACTGGTATGAACAGATATGAAGACAACTAAAATTGTGCACCAGCAAGCCAAGAAATATCTCCCTCTGATTCCAAGAAACAAGAAAGATCTATTTTTCCAGCAGCTCTTCAGATTGTGGATTCTGGGCAGCTACTGCTTTCCTATTCTAAAAACAGCAAATCCAGGAACTGAGAAGCTGATAAGGAAGCCGATGTCCTTTTTGCTGCTTTAAGGTAATGAACGCTCAGTACTGCGGCAAAGAAGCAGGCTCCCTGTAAACTCCAGGAAACTGACTAAGATCGGGCCCTGACTTTCAGTAAAACCTGGAAAGAAATCAGTAGATAAATTAACTTTTTTTTCTTTTCTTTCCTCAGTTAAAGTGAGGCTCGCTTAGCCATCTAAAAGCCCATAGCTATCTACTCAGAGTATGTAGAAGTTAGTTTACACTGAGAGTGATAATGATCATGGCTGCCAAATGGCTGCTTGATATGGGGAATTTGACCGCCTTAGCTGTCTTGACATAACACGGATCAAAACATTCGACTCTGAGGATTACAACTCGGTTTTTATAACAACAGCAACAATAATAATTGGGACCATGACTAGAACTAATCCCTGAACTGGGTGGCCTTCAATTCCAACCACTTTGTCCACTGGGACCATCAACACAGACATGACAGGAGTAGTGTAAGTGCAGGATTGATATCATAGACATGTTTATTCACACATTACATTTACTCACAAACTCAGCTTCCTTTTCCATTTATTATTTGTTGGAAAGGAAAACTAAAGCACGTGAGCTAAATTGTTCATATCCTTGGTACACCCCACCAACAGCTCATTTCCTCTAGCTAGTCCTGAAAAAAAAAAAAAAAAGGCAAATGGCCATACAAACAAGCCAGACACCCTAACCCATAAGCCAACTATTCGCCTTGCTGTCATTCACAGCAGGAAGAGGAAGGAGCGTGATACAGAAAAGCATAGCTAGAAACTGAACCCCTTCATTTTGGGAGGGTTTCTTTTTTTTTTGTTTTTTATATTTTTTGTTAAGTATGAACATTTGCTGTAGAATAAGACATGCCTGCCATTATTTCTTGGATTTGATTGTATTTCTTTACTTCCTATCAGTTATATTCACTGATTCTATATGAGAAAAAAATGCTCATGAGTGATCTTTTTAATATTTTAAATAAATAAATTATTTTCTTTTAGAAAAAGGAAATAAGGCATTAACACCATTGGAGTTACCCCATTGCCGCCACTGTTTATTTTGGGGATACCAACCCCTCACGCCAGGGATCTTATCTCCAAATATCCTCCAGCATTCCACCGAGAGGAATCCCAGAGCAGCGTGTGCTAGTGCTGTGGGGAAATGAGACTTCTTCTCAACTGTGGTCCCAGATTGGAGTGAAGGAGGAGACAACAGAAAAAGGAGACAAGTAACTAAAGGATGTGATCAAAAGGAAATCGAGAGGACGCCTCAAGGGAACTAGAATATTGATTTTTGACAATGCCAAGTTCCTGTGGCTATCTGTAAACTAGAACCGGTTGATGGGGCGCAGGAGCTTAGGTACTCAACGCAAGGTACAAGGGCAATAGAACCAACCGCTTCTGCCTCCGTGAATATCGCTCCGTATTCCTGAGATCCTTGCCTGAGAAGTTTCTCTTCCCGTGAATAAAAAATACCCTTTTTTTGTTTGTAAAGGTTAAAACTATAAGTTCTAGGGGCCGGCCCAGTAGCGCAGCAGTTAAGTTTGCAAGTTCCACTTCGGTGGCCTAGGGTTCGCCGGTTCAGATCCCGGGTGCGGACCTACGCATCGCTTGTCCAGCCGTGCTGTGGCAGGCGTCCCACATATAAAGTAGAGGAAGATGGGCACAGATGTTAGCTCAGGGCCTGTCTTCCTCAGCAAAAAGAGGAGGATTGGCGGCAGGTGTTATCTCAGGGCTAATCTTCCTCAAAAAAAAAAAAAACCCTACAAATTATAGATGTAAGCTATATCCATTACATTCAGCAACAAATCTTACCAACTGGTCTGGAAATTCTTTGTAAAAGCCCAAGGCTGTATGGCTAGACATACTCATATGCAGTAGAAGTCAAGGATAGGTCCTAACCACTTGGGTGGCCTGGGTGGAGCAAGAATTTGGCATTTTTTGTGAGGTTTTTTTTTCTTTCTGGACATAAATCCAATCCTATGATACGTAAGTATTGTTTGAATCCACACAGTCAACTTGAGAATGTAGTTTCAGGAACACAATGAGATAAAACAAGGGAGAAAGATCTGTATAATGTTTCAGTCTTGAGTAACATATGGTTACCAGCTTCCAACTAATAAATTGATGGAAATTAGTTATTTATCATTTATTTAAGACTAGTGACAAAAGTCACTTCCATGTGATTATATCAAAAACTGTTAAGCTTTTGTACTATCAGCATAGAATGCTGTTCTGTTTTTCTCTTTTTTAGTTATTCTGTTACACAAAGGAAAGAACTGTTTAGCACAAAGTTATGAATGATGGTAGTCAAGAAAATCTCTTATTTGGAAGTTGATGTGTCATGCCAGTCCTGAGAAACTACAACGGCTTTTAATACCAGACTAACTTGTACAAGCCCAGAATTCTATGTATCAACTTTATGAAAAGATTTGGAGTGAGATAAAAGGAAATACTCAGTCAAAATCTAAGAATAAAGCTAAAGTCAGATTAAACTGTGTTTATCAACAGTTATGGATTAGTAACTAAGGTACACATATTTTTTCTTTTAAAATACATATTACTTTAAATATTTTCTTTTAAGTAAGTTTTGTTGCATTGCTTGTTTAAAAAAGAAATTTTTATGAAAAAAATTAATAGATAAGAAAATATGTCAATCTAATGTTTACCAAAGATTATGCCTAGTTCCAGAACATAATCAAGGTACCCCATCACTATCCAAATGGGAGCCAAACTAGTTTAATTAAAACGTGAGTTAACTGGGGCCAGCCCCATGGCATAGTGGTTAGTTCGATGTTATCCACTTCAGTGGCCCAAGTTTATGGGTTCGGATCCTAGGCACAGACCTACACCACTCGTCAGCCATGCTGTGGCAGCATCCCACATATGAAATAGAGGAAGATGGGACAGACATTAGCTCAGGGCTAATCTTCCTCGAGCAAAAAATAGAGGAAGATTGGCAACAGATGTTAGCTCAGGGCAAATCTTCCTCACCAAAAAAGAAAGTGAACTAACCTTCTGAAAATAGAGTCTGCAAATCAGAAATGCTAGCAAGTAATTTCAAATGTCACAGTCCTCTTAAAGATTCTTACTGGTGGTCAGAACTGGCTAGGAAAAAAAGCATACCCAGCTGCCACCTACAGCCTTTAGTGGCTGGGGTGGCCAGGGAGGTATATATATATTGGAAGTCACTGGTGACAAGTGCAGCCCTTCACAAGCATGGGCCCCTGTCTTCTATTGAAGACAAAATGACAGTATGTCTAAAGACATATTGACTCGTGAATTTTCATGTTTTCCACTCTGTTTCTTCGGCTTTATCTCTTCTCCAAGTGGCCCAGGCTCGCCGCTACCTAGATGGTTCTGCTGTGGCCTGGGTGCTAGCCTCAGCTCGGCTCATACAGTTGCTGAAACAGAGTGTAAGAGGGAACTCTGTTGCAGTGGCCACCAAGCCAACTGTAGCAGCTACTGGGGCAAGACTTGAGAGTCAAATCTAAGCCCATGAAACCCAGGTAAGCAAAAAGTTAGGTGCAATCCTGCAGGATGGAGGAACAGAGCTCAGGTGGGAGAGAAGAGGGTGGATTTCAATATGGCCGCAGATCAGATCCCACCCTGACAACAACCTACTACCTTTGGAAGGGTGGAGATGGGAGCAGGGCAAAAGCAGCCAGAAGCGTCAGAGACCACCGTCAAACTTGATTCACTATAACGAATGGACTCTAGTCACAGCAGACCAGTGCAAACAGCCGGTTATCCGCGAGCATGGTCAAGGTGTTCTTCGGCTACAGCCTCCCTGCTATTCTTCTGAGCAAGGATGTGTCTACAAAGAATCTTTTCTAGTTTTCTAGAATCTTCTACATTGAGAAAAATACCTGGAAGTCCTAATAAAAAAGATATGAATTGAATCTTTGTCTTTTGGGAGTAAACATCCTGATATGGATAAGCTGGAAATGATTAATGCTTGTCTTTTTTCCTTGCCAAAACACAGGCATTTGCTTAATTGAATCGAGACAGGAAACCCTGTTCTCCATATATGGAATGGAACCCAAGCCACTTTTATAAGTTGTCTCAGAGAATCTATGGAAGGAGTCCAACATTGGGACAGTAAAGCTCTCCCGGTAGTTTTCCATGGAACTGGTTACACATCAAATACAAAGCTGGTTCAAGTGAATTCTCTGTATCAGAACTCCATGGATACCACAGAAACATGAGGGTGGAAACAAGAGATAAATGTGGAGAAGTGAAAACGAGTAGCATAGCCAAAAACAATGGAAAGATTCTGAAGGAAGAAGTAAGGTTAAGGAGGATTTTCCCTTTATTTTTTGGTGGAACATTGACACCCTGACTGAGTCCGACCATTCTGTCAAGAAGGCAGCAGCTCTAGGCTCTGTCTTTCTGCCCTACTTGCTTCCCTTTGTGGCCTCATTTCATTCTTACACTCATGAGAATTTAACCCAGCTCAACTTCTTGCACATAACCCTTGTTATTTAATACAGATTGTGTTAAAATCTGTATTGAAAGAATGAGTAATTGAACTCATGTGGAGCTTGAATACTATTTCTCCTTCTTACCTTCCCACCTCCTTCCTTCAGTTATCTTTTTTTTTAACGTTTTATCATTCTTTTTGCACTTCGTAGGTTGTATGTGGAAAGCTTATGTTGGTACATAATGAGGGAGATTTGGTTAGTTGTGTTCTGTGCACTCTAGATTTTTTGAGCCTCTTTCTATCTTCCACAGTCAATGAAAACAAAAAAAATGTGTGTCACTTTATTTCTATATTTCTTAATGAAAGTCAATAAACTCTTCTTCATCAGTCTCTCTTCTTCCCACTTCTCATGAGTTTGGAAGCCACAATAATGTCAATGTTGTCTTAATATCAAATCTTAGCTGAAAAGGACCACAGCTCTTTCTTCAGAAATGCATATTTGATATGTCTCTGTTGTTTTTTGTAAACAATTCAAGCAATACAGAAAAATACAAAAAGGAGAACAAGTATCACTTGAGGTCCCGCACCCAGTGATTTCCAGTGTTAGCGTTTTGCTGAACACACACCCCAAACTATCTCTGTGCTTATTGATACATATGGAAATGAGTATCCAGTTTGACACGAAGGGCGTCTTTCCACTAAGGCTGTTTGAAACAATGTTTTTTCACTCTACCGTATCTTAGGCGTAATTCCACGTTCATAACCAGAACTCCTTGCAGCAAGGCTCACGCAGTCTGAACCTCAATCTCTCTCCTGGCTCTCCTGAGACTTCTCGTCCCTTCAGCCATTGCACTTCCACTTGCCTCTTTGTTATCCCTCAAGCACCGGAAGCTTCTTCCCACCCCAGGGCCTCTGTCTTGCCTGTTTCCTTGTCCCTGCACTGCTCCTCCTCCAGCTCCTTCTCTGCCAGGCCACCTCATGTTTCCATCCATGCTCAGCTCCAAGGTCCCCTCTCAGAGAAGTCTTTCACAAAGACTCCATCGGAAGGGGCCACCCAGTCGCTTACATCTCATCATCCTGATTATTATCATCATTATTTTATCTCTGTCTGAAATTAGCTCATTAATTTGTCAAATGACCAGGGCATTTTTTTAATGAATCCTTTAAACACCAATTAGGAAATTAATAAACAGACCAACTAGCTGTACTTCAAGAAGTCAAAATATTATCAAAACCCAAGACTTCCAGGACAATAGGCATTGCTTTAGAATAACTTATAGATCAGCAACTTATATGTCCTAACAGACAAAAAGCAACTGAAACTTCCTCCAGAGCTTAGCAAGGACCCTCACAGTTATCGCTTATAAGTTAAAGCTGTAAGCCAGCCTGCCAAAGCTTTCCTTATCAGATTTCTAAACTGTAGGAGATTTGCCAAAATCTAAATTTTAACGTAACAACATCAGCCTCCAATCAGTTCAAATAATTTATGTTGTAAGGAAGATTTAAAGTTCAGTTTAGATGATGAGGCCTCTAAGACAAAAATAGTAATAAAATGTTTTTTTCCAAAAACCGACTGATCAATAGACAATCCAAGGACAGAATCTATAGCCAGATTTTCTGAGTAGTTGTCAGTATAAATTATATTATCATTTTAGAAAAAATATTCATCTGTTCTATGAGAAAAAGTAATTTTTAAGAAACATTTGAAAATAATGACCTGGTTCAATTAACATGAATACCTTGGAAATCAGATTAAAAAGGAGACTACTGGTTCTAAAAGTCACTTAATTAAAAACAATTTATTTAATTTAAAATAAAATTGAAAACCACTATTTTGAGTTTTCTTTTTTTTCATTGTTTCTTACTCATAAACCCACAGTGCTCTAAGACTCTTACCTAGAAGTCTTCATTAGTGCAGCCTGAAGAATGGCAACATTCGGCACTAATGCTTGAAAATGTCTACAATAAGAAAGGATTAGTACCAAAAATTGCTGTAGGATTCACCAAAGTGCTTATATTTCTTTTAACTGAAAAGCTTATTTTCCAATTTAAAAGACATTTGAAAATTAAACATTTCCTTTTTCCTACTGAATTGTATTTTTTAAGGCAATTCTTGATCTGCACTTGGCCCTGGTAACTATCAAACATCGACCCGTTATCTCCACCCAGAACTTGAACCCATTAAGGGAGTAAAGCATTGTTATTTCATGATTCTATAAAAAGCTCACTTACAGAAACACCTGCTACAACTCAAGTATTGCATTGAGCATTCTGAGGTTGCCAAATGAAACTAAATGGTGAGATTAATAATTTTGGAAATGGTTGTTTTGTACTCCTGAGGTGAATCATTTTCTCTGTCCTTTTATTAAGCACATTACAAAGACTCCAGTGTTCACGGGTCTTCCCTTTACTTCCCCAAATAACAGTAACCAAAGTCTCTCATTCCACTTGAACGTGATGTTCAATCTTTTACAGGATCCTCTCTCTAAGTATTTTTAATGGTCCCAATGATTGCACATAGACGTTCTGCAAGTCTGTGTAGGTTGTTCTATATCCATTGTCAATTCAGGCAGATGCTCCAAGGATCTCTGCTGCCGCACCTCTCCAAAGTCCAGCCATCTTCACTGGAGACTAGAACGTTATAAAGGGGAATTTAAAGTCAGACAAAGAAAACTTAAAATTGGATATCAGCTATTTCTACTTCTAGAGAGAATTGGTCACAGCTCTTCACCGGAAGTCTCTCAGCTCATCTTCTCCTTCTTTAGTGTCACGGCTCGCTGCCATTTTCAGGGTCCATCTTATCTATTATAGACAGAAACATCCCAAAGGGGTCCTCAGCTTCCATTGCTCCCCCAGCTCATCAACATGAGATCATACAATTTGCAGAGACACCACTCTACCCACATCAGAGTCCAGGCTTCCCGTTATAGAACAGCTGAGTTTCTCCTGTCTGTAACTTCTCCATCCCAAATGATATTTTGGATTTACCTACAGATAACTTGAAGGGGCATTAAAGTTTTTCCCAAAAGAAAGGCACAACCCTGACCAAAAGATAATTATGTGTCCCCCCCTTAAAGCAACAGAGAAAATCACTAACAGTTTTAAAATAGTAACCTAATAGTTTGAATGAATAAATTAGATCTACAATATGGATAGACCTGGAAACTAGAAGACTGTTGTAGAATAATAACGTGAAATAACTTATGTAAGTATATTTCATATAAATATACTAATTGACAGTAATCTACAGAGACATGAGCAGAGAGGGTCATCTATCTTCAAACATTGGTTGTCTTTGGGGAAGAAGAGAGGAGAATGGGGCTGAGGATGTGATATAAATGGGGCTTCAACTCTGTAAGATTTTATTTTTGAAAATAAAACGAAAAAAATATGGCAAAGTATTAACATACTATGAATGTAGGTGGTAGATAAAGGAATGAATAAATATATTTAGCAGTTCTGGTTCTGGTATGTGCAGAGTAGCTCGTAGCAGAGAAACCCTCCCACAGAAACAATCATAAACTCTGGCCAAGATATAAGAAGTAACTGTTCAGAACCACTGTAGAGTGACCAGAAGAAGGTAGAAACTGGAAGAAGGAAACACATTGTGTGTAATCTCAGTGTATAAGGTTTTTCCACTAGGATATTCCCTGGTCTGCATGGCTCACCAAGAATTCAAGCAGAAAGCTACAAGCTTGTTGGTCTGAGCTGTGAGAGGACAGAGTTTGGCTCCCAGGATCCTAGTGGAAAATAACAACCGGAAGACTGAAAGAAGTTAGCAGAGATTTGATCTGCACCCTGTGAGGAAGAAGAGTCTAAAGTGTAGAGCATGGGTTTGGTAAACGTCTTGAGCTTCCCACATACTCACCCAAACGAAACTGAAAACCAGTCTTCTACCTAACAAACTTAAAATCAAATTTCAGTTTATCATCCAGTAATTTAATTGTCTACTGTGTTATTATATACTAGACATAGTGAATGATACGTTATAGAGACTCTGGATTCTATTGTCTTCCTCTGAAGTGTGTTGATTTGTTTTTCTAGCAGGAAATTAAATTACTATGTGTGCAAACCTCAGCTCCCAGGCAATCCCTCAGTACTGGTGATGGTGATGGCAGCAGTGGATGAGCAGAAGGAGGGGAACCCTTCTTGCTGACCAGATGGCCTGATTCATGGTGGTACTAATAACGCACAAGGAATCCGATTGCTTTTTTCTCTCTCTGTCCTATTGCTGCTTAACCCCAGAAGCAGAAGCTGTTGTAGGAAATGTGCAACAGAGTGGAGAGACTAAAGCTCTTACTTTCCTGCTGGAGGAATGGGAAAGAGAGGTGGAGACCCGCAGCCAGAAAGAGTCAGGCACATTACAAGAAGGATGGAGCTAAAGAAAATGACCTCTTAAGGTTGTGTATGAACTCTTGGGCTCCCTTTAAAGCTGTAAATGTGTGGCTCTAACCCCAAACAGCATACCACAGGTTTTGAGAAGTGAACTATAAGGTAGATCACTGACTGACCAGATCCAAGACTGGCCACTGGTGATACACACACAGTATGGATCAGAAAAGCAATACACCAGCTTTGAAAACTAAACTGATGGGAAGCCACAGGTCACAGAAGGTGAGTGGGACCTGAACCTAACCAGGTTGACAGTCTGCTGAAAAAAAAATTACCATATGATTTAAATAAGATCTACAGTCACATAACAGAATATTCAAAATTTCAATACATTCCAAAATTATTTGATATACAAAATGCTAGGAAAATCTCAACATCTAGCAAGGAAAAGGAAATTGGTAGATGCTAACCCCAAGATGACATGAATGTTGAAGTTATTAGACAATACGTATAAAGCAGCTATTATAACTGTGCTTCAAGAAGTAAAGGTAAGCACTCAGGAAACAAATAGAAAGATGGAAAGTCTTAGCATAGAAATAGAATATATAAAAAACAACCAAATATGGGGGCTTGCCCCGTGGCCGAGTGGTTAAGTTCGCGCGCTCCGCTGCAGGCGGCCCAGTGTTTCGTTGGTTCAAAACCTGGGCGCAGACATGGCACTGCTCGTCAGACCATGCTGAGGCAGCGTCCCACATGCCACAACTAGAAGAACCCACAACGAAGAATACACAACTATGTACCAGGGGGCTTTGGGGATAAAAAGGAAAAAAATGAAATCTTTAAAAAAAAAAAAAAAACAACCAAATATGAATTTTAGAACTAAAAAATGTAATAACCAAATTTAAAAGTTCACTGAATGAGCTCAATAGCAAAATAGAGATGATAGAGGAAAGTCTTAGTGAACTCGAAAATAAATCAATAGAAATTACCTAATCTGAATGAAACAGAGAAAAAAGATTTTAAAAAATAAACAGAGACTCAGGGACCTATAGAACAATATCAAAAGATCTAACACTCATGCCATTGAAATCCCAAAAGAAAGGGAGAAAAAATGAGGTACAGAGAAAAATATTTGAATAAATAATGGCTGAAAACTTCTTAAATTTGGAAAAAGATACAAACTTATGATTCAAGCTCAGTGAATCTCAAAACAGGATAGATTAAATGAAATTTATGCCCAAACATATCATTATGAAGCTTCTGAAAACTAAAAATCAAGAAAATTTCTCGAAAGCAGCCAAAGAAAAGTAATCCTTTACATAGAGGGCAGCAGCAACATGAAGGAGTGTAGATTTCTCATGAGAAACCACGGATGCCTGAAGGACACAATTTTTAATGTGCTGAAATAGAAGAATTGTCAACTCAGTGTTCTACCTCCAGTGAACATATCCTTCAAAAATGAAGAAGAAATTAAAACATTATCAGATGAAGAAAAACTACAAAATTTGTCAACAGCAAACCTACACTGAAAGAAATGCCAAAGGAAGATATGAAGAAAGAAGGAAAATGATCTCAAAGGGAAACTTGAAGTTTTGGAAATGAAGGAAGGTCAACAGAAATGGCAACTACCTGAATAAATATGAGACTATTTTTCTGCTAAGTTCTTTAAAATATTTATAATGGATGAAATCAAAAATGATAATATCCCATGAGGCCTCAATGTATGTCAGTATAATGCATATGAAAATAACCACATTAAGGAATCCAGAGGATGGTAAGATTTTTCTATTCCATGTGAAGTGATAAAATATTAATTCTAAGTAGACTGTGAAAATTTAAGTATAAATATGTTGTGATCTCTACAGCAACCATTAAAATACATACACACACAGAGGCATAGTCAAAAACTCAACAGATAAATTAAAAAGGAATACTAAAAGGGGCCAGCCTGGCAGCATAGTGGTTAAGTTTGCTCACTCCACTTTGGCCACCTGGAGTTCACAGGTTTGGATCCCATGCGCAGACCTAGCACTGCTCATCAAGCCACACTGTGGTGGCATCCCACACAAAATAGAGCAAGATTGGCACAGATGTTAGCTCAGTGACAATCTTCCTCAAGCAAAAAGAGGAGGATTGGCAGCAGAAGTTAGCTTAAGGCCAATCTTCCTCACACACACACACAAAAAAGGAATACTAAAAAATATTCAAATATCATGAAAGAAGGCAGGAAAGTAGAAATAGAGGAATAAAAAATTATAGAAAACAACAGAAAAAAATTATAAAACAGTAGACCTATCTGTTTTAAACATATTTAAAAATTTTAAACATGTAAATAATTACATTAAAAGTAAATGCTTTAAATGCAACAACTTAAAAATGGAAATTTCAGAATATACAAAAAAAGACACAACTATACACTACAATAAACCCACTTTAAATATAAGTAAGTTAGAAGTAAAAGAATAGGAAATATGTGACATGCAATACTAATCAAAATAAAATGAGTGACTATTAATAACAGAAAAAAAGAAACCTTAGAGCAAGAAAAAGTTACCAGGGGTGAGGAGGAGCATTACCTAATGATTAAAGGGTTAATTTGCCAAGAAGACATAACAATCCTAGACGTTCATTATCCAACAACAGAGCCTCAAAATATGAGACAAAAATTGATAGAATTAAAAAGAAGGTTCCGATTGTAGTTGGAGACCTCAAAATTCTCATTCAGTAATCAATAGAAGAAGAAGATTTTAAAAGTTAGCAAAGATGTAGAAGAACAGACTGATAGATAAATGGGGCTGATTAACATTTATAAAATTCCACTGAGTGACAGAATACACATTTACTCAAGGGTAGATGAAACATGGTCCAAGATAGACCGTATCCTTGGTCAAAACAAACCTCAATGAAATTTTTTTAATGAAAACATACAAAATATGTTCTCTGATCACAATGGGATTGAACTTGAATTCAACAACAGGAAGATAAATAGAAAATCTCCAAATATCTGGTAATTAAATAACACAATTCTAAATAATCTATGGATCAAAGAGGACATTTCTCAAATCAACAATATAAAAATCTACCTTAAACTGGAAAAAAAAAAGATCAAAATATACCAAAAGCAAGCAAAAGGAAGGAAATAATGAAGAGCAGAAACTGATGAAATTGAAAACAGAAAAATAATACAGAAAATCAACAAAACCAAAAGCTGCTCCTTTGAAACCAATGATAAAACTAATAACCTCTAACTAGACTGACAAAGAAAAAGACAAGCCACAAATTAACAATATCAGGGCCAGATTAGGGGATATCTCTACAGCCTCTGCAGACACCAAAAGGAAAGAGAATGCCACCAACAACTCTACACACATAAATCTGACAACTTAGATAAATGGACCCATTTCTCAAAAAACTCAAACTACCACAACTCATCTAATCTGAAAAATATAATTTGAATGAGTCTATACCAATTAAAGAAATTTAACTCATAGTTTATAAACCTTTCTAAAATGAAAACTCCATGCCTAGATGATTTCCCTGGTGAATTCTACCAAAGATTTAAAAAAGAAATAACGTCAACTCTGCAAGTATCTTCCAGAAAATAGAAGAGGAAGTAACACTTCCCAACTCATTCTGCAAGGCCAGACTTACTCTTCTACCAAAACCAGAAAAAAAGACAGTACAAGAAAAGAAAATTACACACCAATATATCTGATGAACATAAATGCAAAAATCCTTAACAAAATATTAACACATTAAATCCAGCAGTATACAAAAAGAATAATACACCACTACTGGGGGGGTTTCCCCCAAGAATGTCAGGTAGATTCACTATGTGAAAATCAATCAATGTAATCCATCATACTAACAAGCTAAAGAAGAAAAGCCACATGATCGTATCAACTCATGTAGAAAAAACATTTGAAAAACTTCAAGCATCTTTCATGATGAAAACTGCCAGAAAACTAGAAATAGAGGGGAACTTACTTAACCTGATAGGCTTGACTGTCTACATAGAAAATTTGAAGGGATTTTTTTAAATGTTGGGGAAGCTCCTAGAACTTATAAGTAAATTTAGCAAGATCTTAGGATACAAAATCAACGTTCAAATATTAATAGTATTTCCATATGGTAACAAACAATTGGACAGTTAAATTTTTGAAATTATCATATACAACAGTTCCAATAAATAAACAAAAATCAAAGAAACAATTAAGTATAAATCTCGAAAATATATGCAGAATCTGTATTCAGAACACTGATAAAAAAATAAAGGAAGTGTTAAGTAAATGGAGATATATGACAAATACTACTCAGCAATAAAAAAAGAACAAAGGGGCTGGTCCCATGACTTAGTGGTTAAATTTGGCGCTTTCTACTCTGGCAGCCAGGCTTCAGTTCCCAGGTACCAACCTACACCACTCATCAGAGGCCATGCTGTGGCAGGAACCCACATACAAAAAAATAAAGGAAGATTGGCACAGACATTAGCTCAGGATGAATCTTGCTCAAACAAAAAGAGGAAGATTGACAACATCTGTTAGCTCAGGGCAAATCTCCCTCAGCAAAAAAATCTGAAGCATGCAACAACATGGATGAATTTTTAAAACATTATGTTGAACGAAAGAAGTCAGCCATAAAGGAATATGTTCTTTATTATTTCATTTACATGATGCAAAATTAAGCTATTTCTCAGAACAGTGGTTGCCTGTGGAGAGTGCTGATTGTCTGAAAAGGAGCATAGGGGAGTTTCAGGGATGATGGAAATGTTTCTTATCTTGATTTGTGTGGTAGTTAGACAAATGTATTCATTCATCAAAACTCATTCAGTTTTACACCTTGGACTCGTGAATTTCACCATAAATAAATTTTATCTTGAAGATTATTTAGTAATCTTCTCCTGCTTCTAGCCATGAAAGCTTCAGAAATCTTGGAGTCCAGTCTCTAAGCTCCTTATTACAAACACAGCTAAATCCTCTGCATAATCTGTTACTGAACATCCCAGGAAGAATATGTTCCCATTTCTTAATAACTTAGTCTATTTGGCCTCCCTAAGAAATTGCATACTCTGAAGACAATTTTCTAGGCCATTCTTTCCATTAAGAGAATGTTTAATTACTCATACAATTAAACGCAGATTTTTTTAAATGATTAGGCTCTGGGATTAAGTTGGAGTCCTAACTTTATAAATTTTCTGAAGCAGCTCCTCAACAAAATTTCAAGCAGGTCCAGGGGGGAACTGTCCATGAAAGAAACCAGAAGAGGTAGAAAGAACAGCACTGATATTTGGACAACTAGCTCCTGACTGAGGGTTTGAAAATGGAATGAACTCCTCAGGAACTCCAAGAAGCTGCTGGTGAACCCGCGGGGACAGTGCAAAGGTGGTGGCACAGCTTACCAAGACAGCTGGTAAGGATGAGTAGAATTGTTTTATTTCTACTTCATGATGTTGCACCTGCACCTCTCTTCCACATAGGTCACCACAGAACAAAAGCGCCCTTATTAAAAGAATGAACTCTGGGTTCCCACTGGGAAGGAAATTGGCCTTCCGCATTAAGACAGCCTTACATGTTGGTAGTGAGAAGCAGACAATTTCAGCAAAATGCTACATCCTTGTATTTACTGTTTATATAACATGGCTCCTTTCAAACATATATTCATCCCTTTCGAAAAGCTTTTTTGAAGTTTGCTAACTTCTGGCCGCAGGTCCACTTCCCTACGCTTTCCCTGAGGGGTGGCACCAGTTCTTTGCTCTCTCCCCATTTAAGTATCACAGGCAGGATCCTCCACCTCCACTGACATCAAGGCAATTTTCAGAGAGTCCTAGGTCTTAACTTAGACATAAATAAAATCTTTAATTCTGATACCCATGCTTTGTGGTGGCAAAAATCTGTGGAAACTGAGTAAAGAAATAAGTTTCACATTTGGTTTGACACAATACAGAACAGAAACCAGCTACAGGATGGCAAGATGATTCATGACCCAATCCAATTAATTCAGAGGAAACAGCATTTTGGAGTCATGGGTGACCACAAGAATGTAAGAATTCTACAAACAGGCAGAAAGTTTGGGGCAAGAGATTTTTACGTGGCTTGAAATGGAGAGTGGACAAAATTCTATTTCTAGTGTAACCATCTGGCATGGGAATGACATGCTAACTATGCCCACGTTAATTAAGAGGACCTTTCAAAGATTCCACAGGGCACCCTTCCTCCTCCTGAACAACAGCAGAAGGATTGTTCTGGCTTATGCTGTGCTTAAAGAGATTATTTGCATTCCTATCTAGGTTCCAGGGCTCCCAGCAGCCACCAAGTGATTTAGGCAAAATTTCTGGTGCCAGTTAATTAATACTTTCTGAACAGCTTAGCCTTAATAAAAGAAAAAAAAAACAATCAAAAAATACTTTCATTATTCATCTCAGTAATACCAGGAAGGAAAATTCTATTTCTATGCCAGTATGTCCAACTAACATTGAAAGAGAGGTTGTTGGACTTGTTTGTTTGATTGATTGCTTCTTCCAAGAGGTGGCAATACTTCTCAGAGTGGTAGGAAGAATGGCCTTGGCTTCACCCTAGTTGAGGTTCAGTGAATGTGACTGTGGCCCTTGTAAGTGCCTTGATCTAGGCAACAGGCAGTGAAGAAAAACAACCGTTATTCAAAGAGAAAAAATATAGCAAAACTTGCAATTACATATTGGGAAAAATAATTGCAGCCTTTCTTGAATATTCAGCAAAGAATCTCCATTCTGATAATTCTGAGTCAATGTTCTCCTTTCCTTCATTGGCTGAGTTCATATGAGTAAAATAAGATCATGAAGGACATGGAAAATCTAATCAATTTGGCTTACTGTAAACAATCTATTTATTCTACACAAAATGACGTATAGGGTTAATTGGCTAAATATAACTTGTAATTTGTAAACTACTTGTTGCCTGGGAATACAAAGTGATACCATAGAAAGTGTGAAATCAGTAAAATATATCTCTGGTTGCCCCACATTTGCCTTTCTGTGATTTTTTTCCACAACCCGCATATCCTTCATCTAGACATGCACCATCCAATATGGGGGCCAGTAGCCATGTGGCTATTTAAATTTTAATTAAAAGTAAATTAAATTTAAAATTCAGTTCTCAGTCACACTAACCACATTTCAAGTACTCAATAGTCACAGACAGGATCCTCCACCTCCACTGACATCAAGGCAATTTTCAGAGAGTCCTAGGAAAATAACTTACAAAGGAACCCCAATCAGGCTTTCAGTGGATTTCTCAGCAGAAACCTTACAAGCTAGGAGAGAGTGGAACAAAATATTCAAAATTCTGAAAGACAAAACTTTCAGCCAAGAATATTCTATTCAGTGAAAATACCTTTCAGATATGATGGAGAAATAAAAACTTTCACAGATAAATAAAAGCTAAGGGAATTCATTGCCACAAGACTCCCTCTACAAGAAATGATCAAGAAGGTCCTTGTATCTGAAACAAAAAAAAGAAAGGTTTACAAAGCCTTGAGCAAGGAGATAAATAGGCAGACAAAATCAGAAAATTGCAGCTCTCTATCAGAACAGGTTAGCAAATACTTAATTATAACATTAAAGACAAAGGGAAGAAAAACATCAAAAATAACTATAATCTTGTCATTTTAACCACAAGCTCACAATACAAGATGGAATAAGTTGTGGCAACAATAACTTAGAAGGGGAAGAGAAAAGGGATGGAATTGGCTTAGACTAAGGAAATAAGAGGCTATCAGAAAATGGACTATCTAATCTATGAGATTTTTTATACAAACCTCATGGTAACCACTAAACAAATAATTAAAACAGAGACACAAATGATAAATAAAGAGATCATAGAGAACTAGCAAAGGGAATTGGTAGTCCAAAGTACATTGGATGAGAAACAAGAGAAATGCAGAACAATCAAAAATGAGTGATAAAATGGCAGCATTGAGCCCTAATATATCAGTAATCACCCTAAAGGTAAATGGATTGAATTCTCCAATCAAAAGACACAGAGTGGTAGGATGGATTAAAAAACAAAACCCAACAATGTGCTGCATCCAGGAAACACATCTCACCTCTAAAGAGAAATGCAGGCTGAGAGTGAAGGGATGGAAGATGACACTTCAAGCTAATGGCAAACAAAAGAAAGCAGGTATCGCCAAACGTACATCAGACAAAGTAGGTTCAAGATAAAACAGGCGATAAGACACAAACAGGGGAGTATATAATGATCAAAGGGATACTCCACCAAGAAAACATGACACTTATATAGATATGCACCCAACACAGGAGCACCAAAGTATGTAAAGCAACTATTAACAAACCTAAAAGAGGGTATTAACAACACAACAATAGTAGGGGACCTTAACACACCACTTACATCAATGGATAGATCATCCAGACAGAAAGTCCACAAGTAAATAGTGGAACTAAATGAAAAACTAGACCAGATGGACTTAATAGATATATATAGAACACTCCATCCAAAAACAGCAGAACACACATTCTTTCTTCTCAAATGCACATGGAACATTCTCAAGGATAGACCATATGTTGGGAAATAAGGCAAGCCTCAATAAATTTAATAAGATTGAAATCATATCAAGTGTCTTTTCTGGCCATAATGCTATGAAACTAGAAACCAACTACAAGAAAAAAGCTGGGAAAGGGATACCTATGTGGAGACTAAACAACATGCTACTGAACAAACAATTGATCATTGAAGAAATTAAAGGAGAAATCAAAAAATATCAGGAGACAAATGAAAATGAAAATACACCATACCAACTCATATGGGATGTAGCAAAAGCAGTCCTTACCAGGGAAATTCATAGCAATACAGGCCCACCTTAACAAAAAAGAAAAATCTCAAATAAGCAATCTTAAACTAAACCTAACAGAATTAGAAAAAGATGAACAAACAAAGCCCAAAGTCAGCAGGAGGGAAATAACAAAAGCTAGAACAGAAATAAGTGAAATTGAAACAAACAAACAAAAAAAAAACAGAGAAAGGATCAATGAAACTAAGAGTTGGTTTTTTGAGAAGATAAAAGTGACAAGCCCTTAGCCAAATTCACTAAGAAAAAAAGGGAGAAGTATCAAATAAATAAAATTAGAAATGAAACAGGAGAAATTAAAACAGATACTACAGAAATACAAAAGATTATAAGAGAAGGCTATGAAAAACTATATGCCAACAAACTGGACAATCTAGAATAAATGGATAAATTCTTAGACTCATACAACCTCCCAAAACTGAATCAAGAAGAAATAGAGAATCTGAATAGACCAATCACAGGTTAAGAGGCTGAAACAGTAATCAAAAACCTCCCAAAAAATAAAAGTCTAGGACCAGATGGCTTCTCTGGAGAATTCTACCAAACATTCAAAGAAGATTTAATACCTATCCTTCTCAAACTACTCCAAAAAGTTGAAGAACACTTCCTAATACATGTTACAAGGCCAACATCATCCTGATCCCAAAGCTGGACAAAGACAACACAAAGAAGAAAAATTACAGGCCAATATCACTGATGAACATAGATGCAAAAATCCTCAATAAAGTATTGGCAAACTGAATACAGCAATACATTAAAAGGATCATACACCATGATCAAGTGGGATTTATATCAAGAACAGAACGATGGTTCACCATCTGCAAATCAATCAGTGATATACCACATTAACAAAATGAAGAATAAAAACCACATGATCATCTCAATAGATGCAGAGAAAGCATTTGACCAGATCCAATATCCATTTATGATAAAAACTTTGAATAAATGGGTATAGAAGAAAAGTGCCTCAACATAATAAAGGCCATATATGACAAACCCACAGCCAACATCATACTCAATGGGGAAAAACTGAAAGCCATCACTCTGAAAATAGGAATAAAATAAGGGTGCCCACTCTCACTACTCTTATTCAACATAGTGCTGGAGGTTTTGGCCAGAGCAATTAGGCAATAAAAAGAAATAAAAGGAATCCAAATAAACAATGAAGAAGTGAAACTCTCACTGTTTGCAGATGACATGATGTTATATATAGAAAACCCTAAAGAATCCATCAGAAAGCTATTAGAAATAATCAACAACTACAGCAAAATTGCAGGGTACAAAATCAACTTACAAAAATCAGTTGCATTTCTATGCTCTAATAATGAACTAACAGAAAAAGAAGTCAACAATACAATCCTACTTACAATCACAACAAAAAGAATCAAAGATATCTGGGAATAAATTTAATCAAGTTGGTGAAAGGCTTATACAATGAAAACTATAAGGCATTACTGAAAGAAATCCATGATGACATAAAGAAATGGAAAGATATTCCATGCACATGGATTAGAAGAATAAACATAGTAAAAATGTCCATACTACCTAAAGAAATCTACAGATTCAATGCAATCCCAATCAGAATCCCAAAGAGATTCTTCATGGAAATACAACAAAGAATTCTAAAATTCATATGGGGCAGCAAAAGACCCCGAATAACTAAAGCAACCCAGTAAAAAAGAACAAAGCTGGAGGCATCATAATCCTTGACTTCAAAATATACTACAAAGTTATAGTAATCAAAAGAAAATGGTACGGACAGAGAAACAGACACACAGATCAATGGAATAGAATTGAAAGCCCAGAAATAAAACCACATTTCTACAGACAGCTAATCTTCAACAAAGGAATCAAGAAAATACGATGGAGAAAGGAAAGTCAAAACTCTTAGTTCATGACATACTTCTCCTTATAGGTCCATGAACCTCTTTTCTACTTATTTTGAAAACCCTGTTTCTTCTATTCTGACTTTACCAAGAGTTTAACAGTAGATATTGAACTAAATCAAATTCCTCTTGTTCATTTATTAATATGTTTTTCTTCCTGTAACCTATTATTGGATTATTTTGTTTGTCACATTCCTAGATTCGGTTCTACTTGTTATTTGTGTATTATTTGTAGAATATTCCTAGAATTGATTTGCACGTATTTTGTTTGGCTTTTTTTTTTCATTTACAATTTTCCATGAAATTAGTTGTGTGGGAGTTTTCGTGGCCTTTCTTGAGCTTTTTAATCAGGACAGCTTACTCCTATTTTATTAAAAAAGAAATGGAGGTATGAAGAAATTGCATTTTCACAATTAGTTGGTAAACTATGTATGCCTCTAGCGTTGAATCATCTTCTCTGGAAAGTTTTTAAGAGAAGCAAGGTAACCTTTAAATTGAATGGTTTAAATGCTCTCTAGCCTTCAATTTAAGATTAATCTTCAAATTACATCTTATTCCCCAAGGGAGTTTTGCTCCACTAATGAGCTATACCTCAGTCAGTTTCTGATCAAGTTATCCTAAGTGAGGTAGAGACTTGACCAAAGTCATCCAGCAGCCAAAACAACTCGTGCAGGATGGCCAACTAGAACTTTAATACTGTATCTTTTCATCACTGTTCTATAATTTAGGTCCTCTAAATTAACAATACTCACTATTCCATAAAGAAAATAATTATTTTCTTCTCAATCCAGAACACAGTTTTAGTCACCAAATATCAGAGGTAGTTGTTTAAAAGTTATTTATTCTGAGCTCTAATTTCCTTCTGCCAAAAAAAAATCTCTGTAGACTTCAATCATCTTCATGTTTAATGACAAGAATGCATTCCACAGAAGGAAACTCAAGGTTACATCTTCCTCAGAGCATCTTCAGAGCACCCCTAAAAAGACACTATCTATATACATTTTGTGTTTTTATGTCTTTGTCAGATACTAATATTAGCAGTTCTACTTTGTACACACCAGCTCTTCTGTCTGTTCCCCATGGATGGAATTTACACTGGCATTGTGATTTATTTGAAAATTCATGGAATTTTGAGTCTGAAGACTGGCTTCCACTCTTTGTTCTTCTATTAATTAAAGTCAAGTCACTTAACTCCACCTTCCAAATGTAATAATAATACCTACGTACCTACTTGACAAGTTGTCACAAGAAAGAGATGATATAAAATATGTGAATATTCTTTGCAAGATGCAAAGAAGAAAATTCTAGTTATTATTTCAGTAAGCAATAATTCAAAATGACAGTAGCTGACATTACTGAATGCTTACTAATGTGAGAGGTTCTGTGCTAAGAACTTTATATGCACCATCTCATTTAAGACTCCAATAAACAACGAGGCAGACACTCTTCTTGGGTGAAGAACTACAGGATTAAAAGACATTAATAATTTTATCGAAGAAATATAATCTACAGAATGGAGCCAGAATTTAAACCCAGGTCAATCTAATTCCAAAACTGCACTCTTAACCTTTGCTCTTCAGGTGCAAAGACCCCTAAGAATAATGCTACTTAGTATGGCTGAAATATGAAATTAATGAGCAACAATTTAATTCTTGAATTCTCAGAGTCAGGCTACATAAGGTAAAAGTCTACCGTCCTCCCGTTTCCTTCTTTTGTGACCCTTGTCTACGGTATGCTGGATATGCGCTGTTTGCCCCTGAAGAACTTCTCTGCACTCCACTTTGTGTCCAGAAATGCTGGCCTGTATGGAGAGCATCAACAGACCCCCTTGCTCTCTGACCCTGGTTGGGTTCAGCCAATAGACACACTAGTTTATCATTTGTGCTGAGAAAAATTCAAGAACACATGTTTAAATTTTAGGATGTCCAGAAGTTACATAACTTAGCTTTTCCGACCCTTTCCCTTTTTTCCTGGTTTTTGTTAGTGTTTCTCGTTAACACTTACATCTTCAAGGATGTAACTAGATATAGTTAAGAAATTACGTTATTTTAAAAAGGTACATACCAAAATCAGTATGGTTATTTTTCATCACATCTTTGATTATTAAATAATGACTTCTCAATTCTGAACTTCTCAGTTATTTGTAGAGCTATGGCTTAACAGTAAATCCAATATTAAAGAATCGTGTGTTATACTACCACAAAATGCATAGTAGGCAGAATAAAAGAGGTGATAGTCTACTCCAATCTTTCCTGGCCAGGCAGATAGTCTCTTTGACCTCACATGTTTAGAAGGTCACAGACAGGCCAGAGCATATTAAGAGGAAAGGGGCCCAAATGATGAAAAAACATGAAACGTGTCATCTGAAGAATGGTAGAAAGTCCTGAGCGTGCTTTACCTAGAAAATAGTTTTAAGGGGAGCAGGAAAAGAGAGCTGGCTTCAGTCTTGTTGGGTGGGCATGTTAGAAGGGAATTATGCTTGTTCTGTGTAGTCCTAGGGAGTATAAGAAGGGCTTTGGGGTAATAAATGCAGAGTGATTGTTTTCAGCTCAATATAAGCATCGTTTGTGTCCCGGCTTTGAGCTCAAGCCCAACACACTGCTGGAGTCAGGCCTGTCTGCCGATCTGAAGGGACATGTCCAAGTCTATTCGCAAGACAGACTGAGGATCGTCCGGAATACGTTCACTGGAAGTGAAGAGGACAGTGGACACAAAGAGGTCGGCTGAAGATCACAGCCTTCTTCAGCAGGGGGCGTAATGGACTCTGACAAATGCATGGTGATGTCTCCTGATCCAGCCCCATGAGGGACTCGTGACTGGATCCTAAGAAAGAGAGGTGAGGAGGTAGATGGATGAGTGCCATAAGTAGTAACCAAAAGTATCATTTTCACTAACAATTCCGTAAAACTTTGGAGCAAAGTAGCCCTGCTTTGGAGCCATAATAACTAAAAGTTCTTTCAAGGGGAAAACATTTTTTTCTGTTGACTCATGACAGAGAAAGGGAGCTGGAACAGGACAGGGAACAAACAGAGGCTTCCTCATGGTGACTGAACATGACTCACTGGCCTTGTTTTTGAGCACATATGAGACACCCCCTGAGTGCACCTCACACGCTGGGAGTTGAGGGACCTCTGAGATTAATGGAGTCCTATGCTATCAGATGAGGCATGACAAGCAAAACTCAGGTTCCTTAAAGAAGAGCTCTCGTACCAGTAGGAGGTATCAAAATATGGATCAAGGGGCCGAAAGAACACTCCTTCGGGTGCCAGGGGCCGCACACATGCTCATACCTAACCCAGCACTGCCATAGAGGGGCCTCTTAACAAATATCTGTTGAAGGCAAATTCAACATGTCTCACTGAAAATTTTTCTCTCTCCAAAGTTTGAGGAAGAACAAAAGAGAACTCTTAATCTGTCATTCTGTCATTTTTGACTCAATTCCAATCAACAATGAAGAACTTCTTGGTGAAGCGGAAGCTATATGAACATGCTAAAAAGTTGTGAGTACTCCATGGTGATCTGGCTGACTCTAGGGCTGGGGCTGGGAAATACGGGAAGAGCTCAAAGCATCTCGTGATGCTAAAAAACAGGGAAGTGCTCAAAAAGAAAGGACCAAGCATGTGAAAAAGGCATAGGAGCCTGAAAGAGCAGCCAATGGTCAAGGTTGGAAAAATTTCATGAACAAATCAAGCGATAGTAATGTAGGATTATAATCCTAATAATAAAATTAATATCCATGAATCCACCCTAATATAAATAAATGGGTAAGAAGAGACAATTCTTTCTTATGAAAAGTTTTCCTAAGATATCACCTCACATCTATTAGATTGGCTATCAGGCTGTCATCAACAAGGCAGTGACAATAAGTGTTGGTGAGGATGTGGAGGAAAGGGAGCCCATGTGCACTGTTGGTGAGAAGGTAAATTGGTGCAGCCACTATGGAAAACAGTATGGATTTCATCAAAAAATTAAAAATAGAACTACCATATGATCCAGCAATCTCACATCTGGGTATATATCCAAAGGAAAAGAAGACAACACCTGGAAGAGATATCTGCACCCCCCCCATGTTTATTACAACACTATGCACAACAGCCAAGACATGAAAACAAACTAAGTGTACATTGAGGGATGAATAAAGAAAGAAAATGTGAGATAGATAGATATTATATTTACATTATCCAACCATATATGTGTGTGTGTATAGATATAGATAATTCAACTGTAAAACAGAAGGAAATCCTGCCTTTTGTAACAACATAGAAGGACCCAGAAAGCATTATGCTAAATGAAATGTCAGACATAGGAAGGCAAATGCTATATGTTCTCACTGACATGTGGACTCTAAGAAAGCTGAACTCATAGAAATAGAGAGTAGACTGGTGGTTGCCAGGGGCTGGGGCAGGGGGTGCATGGGGGCAATGGGGGGATGTTAGTCAAATGCTACAAACTTTCAGCTATGAAATGAATAAATCCTGGGGAATCTAAGGTACAGCATGGTGAATGTAGTTAACAATACTGTATTATATACCTGAAAGCTAAAAGAGTAAATCTTGAATGTTATTTTCACACACACACAAACATGGTAATTATGTGAGGGGATAGAGGTGTTAACTAAGCTTATCAGGGTAATTATTTTGCAATATATATGGATATCAAATCATCATGTTGTACACCTTAGACTTACATACGTTATTTGTCAATAATATCTCAATAAAGCTGAAAAAATTTAGCACACTTTTATCTCCTTAAGTTTGGTTTAAATCAGCCTTTTTTTTAAAAAAAAGAAGCATTTCAATTAATGAATAGAAAATAACCATTAGAACACCACAGTAATAATTGCTGGAGGCAAAATGCACTGAAGGATGCTAAAATTAGTGGGTGAAAGTTTAAGCAAAAACAGGATGTTTGCATACTCTCAATTTATCTCCCACAAAATATTGAATAAGAAGAAGGCAAAACATAGTAACTTTGTAGTGGAGATCCTGGAAGCCATCATCCTAGCTAAGTGATGAAGGGTAACACGACTGGTAATACTTATCGACATCATATACTTCCTGATGTGAAGCACCAAGAAGGGCGCATCGTGTCTGTGGTCTCCTTTACAACAAAGCATGTCCTCAATGCAATCATGAGAAAACATCAGATGAGCCCACGTTGATGGGCATCCCACAAAAATAACTGACCAGCACTTTTCAAAAATGTCAAGGTCATAAAAGACAAGGAAAGACTTGTCTTTTAGGAAGACAAGAGGAATTGTCACAAATTAGAAGATACTAAGGAAATGTGGCAACTAAATACAATGCGTGATCCTTAACTGGATCCTGGAATAGAAAAAATGACATTAATGGAAAAACTGGTGAAATCCAAATAAATTCTATAATTCAATCAATAGTAATTTAGTTCTAAGGTTAATTTCTTAGTTTTGATATTGTTCTATGGTTACATAAGATGTTAACAAGGAGAAGCTAGTTGAAGGATATATGGTAACTCACTGAACTATTTCTGCAACACTTCTGTAAATCTAAAATGGTCTCGAAACACAGAAGTTTAACAAAGTGTGATGAGCACATCTTGGAATTCCTAGGACAGACAGGAGGACGGGAACACTGAATAAAATCAGCACACACTCACTCATCATTGGGAAGAGAGTTTCCAAAAGTTCAGAGAAAAGACAGACATGATCTCACATCCAGAGATCCTGAAGGGAAAGTGATTCAAGAGAAAAAGTGGACTCTAACAAAAACAACAAAATATATGAGGAACTTCTGAGCCATCCTCCTGCCTCTTCCTTCCCCTCATATCCAACAGCCTCGTGTGCTGTCAATTCCACCTCCTAAACGTCGCTGAGCTTGAGCTCCTCCTCCCTATTACTCCGCACTGCACTAGTCGGTACTTTCCTCTTCCTCTTGACTAATGATTTCCCATCCACAAGTTTTCCAAAGTCTAACATATCTTAAGTTGATGTCACCAGAATTGCTTTTCTGAAAGAAAAATCTATTTTCCTTCTCTGTTCAAGAACATTCAAGTTTATTCCATTTGGAATAAATCCAAATTCCTTAGCATAACATACAAGGTCCCTCACGATTTAGCCACTCTTTAATTTCAGCCTCATCTCTGTTCACCCCTCTAAGAAGTACTCTACACTCCAGCTGCCGGAATAGTTAAGTTATGAAGCCAAGAATATATCACCTACTCTGGCTCTGTTCATGTTATTCATTCATGAATAGGAGACCATGTTACCCAGCTTCTCTGTCCTGCAAATTCTTCATCATTTTTGTTCAGACACCATTTCTGTTTCAGACAGACCTCTGATTCTTCGCAACCTCCCTGTCCCATTCTACATGCCCTGAAAGCAGAATTAACACTGTCTCTCTGCTCGGCTCCCCCAGGACACTGTGAATACTGTTGATGAGTATATGCTGCACTGCATGTGGCTTGTAGCAGATGAGATTGATTCTCTTAATTGGGTATAAGTCCTTCGATGGCAAGGTCCATGTTTAATTCACCTAGGAATCCCCAGCCCCAACTCAGGACCTGGCAATTAGGGGTCAGTCAACACCCCTGGATCAGTTGAACCGAATTAAAATATAATCAAATCTGATTCCCAGGGGGTGCAAAGGAAGAAGCAGTTAAAGAAACCTATATGGCTATGCATGTTCCTATCAAACTCAAATTTTAAAATGACATAAAAAAAACTAGGGAGGAAATAAAACCTTACGAATATGGAAGGACATAAAGGAGTAGTTTAAGCTACAAGTACTCTATTAGAAATTCTAGTAACCAGAATGATCTAGGCTTGAAAAACAAAATGCTATTGACAACAGAAAGGGCCCCATTAGCCACATCAACTTCAAGAAGAATAAGTAACGGGAAAACCCATTGTTTGGGAAAGAGGGGAATAATGTCAAAGATGAAAAGTAGAAAATAAAATTACTCAACTTCTTTTTGCTTACATCTTTTTTCATCAAGGAGAATGATGTTCACATTAGAAGGGGTAAAAAAATCTTGTTAGCAGGAATGAAACCAGGTTGGTTTATTTGAAAGAAATGATTATCGCTAGATTCAATTATATCCCAGGGTATGAACACAACTTGCTGAGATGACTCATTTCATCAGAGATCTTTAAGAAATTATGAGTTTGTGCAGTGAAAAAATATTGCAGTTAAAAATGGAATGAAAGAGAGACCCATGCATTTCAAGAACCGTGAATCTCAGCTTAATATTAAACTCCAATTTAAATTATGCAATAGTTATTAGACAGATGGTTTGTCAGATATTGCAAAGCTGTGATGTCCAATATTGTAACCACCAGTCACATCTCACTACTTAAATTGAAATTATTTAAAACTTTAAAAAAATAATAATTAGTTCTTGAGTCATACTAGCCACATTTTAAGCACTCAAAAGCCACATATAGCTAGGGGCTACCATATTGGAGAGCAAGGATCATAGAACTGTTCCATCATGGCAGAAAGTTCTACTGGACAGTGCTGTTAAAGACAGCAGTAAGCATTAGCAACTGGTATAATGTACAGAGAATGTTATACTGAACTAATAAAATTTCTCTCATTTCATGGGGTCGTTATACTGTAGGAGACAAGGAGTACCTAGATATAGATTATCTTGATTTCAGCAAAACATCCCAAAACATTTCTTATGAAAATCATAGTTGATAAAAATAAGGAAATGTGGACATGATATAATGCAATTAAGCCAACAATTGTCCCCAAAGAATGTTGATTAATGAACTAATAGATTTCGAGGGAAAATGATTTACCAGTTTTCTCCAAAATCTTGTCATTGATCCTTTCTTACTCAATGTATTTATCAATAATTTGCTGGGCAAATAAAAAGAACAGATATCAAGTTTTCAAACAACTAAATAACAGTGAGATTATTTCATAACTTTCTAGAGGACAATTTGCCAAAACATATAAAAACCTTTTATAATTTTACTTACTCTGACTCACAGTTCCACTTCCTCAGGAAATAGTCATGGATGTTTGCAAAGATCTAGCTACATACATGTTAGTCATAGCAAAATATTAGGAAAAATCTCAATGTCAAACAATAGAAGACTAATTAAATAAACTGCAGTACATTTGCATTGACCACCAGTGTATTCCCAGCGCCCCCTACAATACTATGCACTTTGTGGGAATTTAAAATATATGTCAATAAAAGTTGAATGAAGCGAGGAAAAAAGAAAATTATAAAACAAACTGCCTGGTATGATCATATATATCATATGTATATGGTATGGTAATAAACGTATATGTACTGTATGTGTGCATGCAGGGACATACATATGTGCATAGAGAAGAAAAGTAGGCAGAGATATATTAAAATGCTAATAATATTTATCTCTGGTAATGAGTTAGGGAACAGTTTTGTTTTCTTCTTTTAGCTGATCTATACTTTCTAAAAGTTCTGTCATGAATAGATGATCCTTTATCATAAGAACAACATTTTTAATAAGGAGCAATGGATAATATATTGGACAAAAGAACCAGTATTCAAAGGAGAGAAAACACATTCAAGAAGCTAGAACAATGGACCAAAATTAACAAGAGGAAGATTAATAGGTATATGTAGATAGTCTAACTTTTAAGTTAAAGTCCTCTGGAAAAGTACAATTTGGAGAAGACTAGCCTAACAATAAATTTGATAAAATAAACATACAACTATTAAATGAATTTACTAGCACAGTTTCCAAAAAAGTGAATAGAAACTTAAGTCACAGTAACAGGATATCTTGCCCAGAACAGGGGAGTAATGGCCCCTGTGTACTCTGGGGCGATGCCACCGTATCTGCTCACTGTCTCCTTGTTTCATACAGTGGAGCTTACCCAGAGGTAGGTAACCAGGAAACCGGAAGGACAGGAGATCCTACAACATGAGAAAAAATTGGCGGAATTTATGCTCTTCAGCTTAAAATTGAAAAACCATAGGAACTCCTAGATAGCTGTCTTCACGTACAAAAGAGAGACTAGACAGCATATCAGGTCACCAATGCAGAGAAGTTTCCGGACGTTAGACTTCCTCGTTGTGTAAGGAAAAAGAGCAAGTAAAAATTACACTAAGCTCACAAAAACCTACACACAAACGTTTACAGCAGCTTTCTTCCTCATTGCCAAGACTTGGAACCAACCAAGATGTCCTTCAGTAGGTGAACAGATAAATAAATTGTGGTGCGTCCAGACAATCACTATTATTCAGTGCTAAAAAGAAATGAGCTATCAAGCCATGAAAAGACATAAAGGAACCTGAAATGCGAATTAATAAGTGAAAGAAGACAGTTTGAAAAGGTTATATACGGTTTGATTCCAAATATACGACATTCTGGAAAAGGCAAAACTATGAAGACAGTAAAAAGATCAGGTGTTAGTGGAAAGGGAGGCAGGAATAGGCTAAGCCCAGAGGATTTTTAGGGCAGTGAAAGTATTCTGTATGATACCATAGTGGTGGACACGGGCCATTATACATCTGTCCAAACCCACAGAATACACATGAAGAGCGAAGCCTAACATAAACTGTGGACTTCAGTGGATAATGATGTGTCAGTGCTGGTTTATCAATTACAGCAGTGTAACACTCCGGTGGGGGATGTTGATAGGGTGGGAGACTGTATGGGTTTTGGGGGAGGGGAGGTGTGGAAACTCTTGTATTTTCTGCTTAATTTTGCTGTGAACCTAAAACTGCTCTAAAAAAAGAAGGCCTATTAATTTTAAAAATAACATCCCAAAATACACTGAACTTCTTTGAGAGGCAGTGATCTGTCTGTTACTGTAAGTAGAGGCTGAGAGAATGACTTTCAGGAACACTGCAGAAGGAATTGCTGAATTGGAAAAAAGACTGTGTTCCTAAGTTCTACATGTCCCCCCAACTCTTCAGTCACTGTCATTTGTTCATTCAACAAGTATTTCTTGAATACTGCCGGGCACTGAATATTTGTGTCCTTCCAAAACTCATATGTTGAAGCCTAAACACTCACTGATGGTGTTCGAAGGCGGGGCATTTGGGAGTAATGAGGTCATAAAAATGGAGCCTCGTGAATGGGATTAGTGCCCTTATAAGGAGACGAAGGGACCAGAGCTCTCTCCACCACAGGAGGAAACCAAGAAGCGAGTCCTCACCAGAACCCCATCCTGCTCGCACCCCATCTCGAACTACTCAGCCTCTAAAATTGTGAGAAAAAAAATGTGCACTGTTTAAGCCACACAATCTGTGATATTCTTGTTATAGCAGCCCAAAGTGACTAAGACAAATCCTTTTTACAGTTATTTTTAAACCTGAAGTTTGCTGTACCTCTGGGAATACGTGGTGGTGAGCCAGTGGGTACCCAAAGCCACAGTGTAAACGTGGGGCATCCTTCAAGGGCATTGACGGTACTTGAATTTTTAAAATTCAAACAAAGGGATACATCGTTATTTAGAACACAAAATACAAATGGATTTTAAAGACACAATAGCAGAGAACTGTCATGGGTGCCATGAGGTGCTTCTAAATTTGCCCCCAGACCCCACCGAGGCCCAAGGAATACAAATTCACACTACGCTTAGAAAACTTTAGTGGAAAAGTTAGAGAAATACTGACTCACTATGTGCCAAGAACTCCTTGGTCTGCGGGGAGGTGCATGGATGAATAAAGCCCAGCTGGACCTTGAAAGAGCCAGCAGCTGAGAGGGATGACAGGCCCAGCTCTGTTGCAGCAGAAAAATACTCATCTCTGATGGAGGGCGAATATGATTAACTTCCTATCCCACAACAAGCATGGGTTTCATTCCTAGTTGTGGAAATACAAGCCAACCCTGAGAATATGATTTTATAAATGTCTTAACCTAGTAGCAGTACTCCGGGTCTGCTCTCTAGTGGGCAATTGTATGGCTGACCTTAACTGATATCTCTCAAGGGAAGACAATTTAAACTAAAGCTTGTTTTATCCATGAAAAGTCCATTCTTTATGGCTGCCATGGAAACACACAGATATTCTGATTAATTTCCGTTTACTGTTTCCCCTTTTGAAGTACATTCAGGGTCACACAATGTGTGCAAACAGAGAAAAAGAAAAACAACTTGTTTCCATCATTGAAGAACTTGATATATTTTGTATATCAACATGAACAGCAAAACTGAAGAAAGGAGAGAGGCAGGATGGAGTGAGCATGTGAATAAGGAAAATGTTAACTAAGTAAAAATAAGTAAATATGTCTTGAAAACCACGGAATGTCGTAAAAACTAAAGCATATCTATTGCTACGTTCGCATTACCAATAAACTGACTCTGGTCACACAGCTATACACTCTGCAGGTCAGCCCACTTCATTCAAGCGTGAAGACAAACTCACAAGCTGGAAAGTCAACATCCCTCAGGGGTCTGTCGTTACACTTCCCGTCACAGGTGCACACTGCCTTGAAACCTCTCCTTCAGTTGGCAAAGTCATCGCTCACCCCTCTGCTCCCCCACCTACTAAGCTACTCAGAGAAATGCTTTCCAAATGATGGCAAAATTGAGAGCAAGAAATTAGCCTCCATATAGAGCACTGGGTTACCAGTGGCTCAAAACAGTGCCGGTTTCCAAACTCATTTATTCATTCTTTTGTTTATTTATTCAACAAACACATGTTGGCTTCTACTATGTGCCAGGTACTGTGCTGTGTCCTTCCCCAGCTAGCTCCACTCTAGTCCACTCGTTCTTCCTGAAAACACTTCTGCACATTGCTCTTCAGATAGCCATCTTCAACAACACACCTTACGGGAGAAACCAAGGAAACTTACTGTTTGACTTGCAAAGTCAACAGTTCCAGTGCTGGGGTCTGGTCTGCAACCCCAGAGCTGGGAGGTTGGCTTGGTGGGAGAATGCACCCCAGGCCAAGGCTCAGGAACTAACTCATCAGAAGCCGTCCTTCCAGAAGGCTCTGTTCATTCACACCAACAGAAGTGAGTATATCTATTGCTTACGTCCATTTACAGAACTCTTTCTTTTTCTTGTGAGGAAGATCAGCCCTGAGCTAACATCTGCTGCCAATCTTCCTCTTTTTTGAGCAAGATTGCCACTGAGCTAACGTCTGTGTCAATCTTCCTCTATTTTGTGTGGGATGCTGCCTCAGCGTGGCTTGACAAGCAGTGCTAGGTCCATGCCCAGGATCCAAACCTGTGAACCCAGGCTGCTGAAGCGGAGCATGTAAACTTAACCACTACGCCACCAGGCTGGCCCATACAAAACTCTCTTAAAAGTCAATTTGATAGTGAAACAGAACTTGGCACATCAAAAATCTACTCACCATATTTATGAGATTCCATAGAAAGGTAAATACACAAAATCTAGAGGCTGCACTTGGCATCTCCTCCTTTGACTATGTGAAGTTTATACATTTATTTTATTTAAGTTATGGGGGACATGCATCTGTTTTCTCCCAATGCCGTAGAAGCAGTTAATCCACAGGAAATCCTGGAAGTCAGGACTTCTGCCTAATGAAGAGGGCCAGATGATGAGAAAACTTCTACCACAGGACTTTGGCTTCAAAGGATGATGCAGAAATATGTTTGCATCTATATTCTATTGTTTATGGGTTTGGTTTTGTTTTTCGCTGCTGTTTTTGTTTTTTAGTACCAGAAACTTTCAATTAGGAAAAGTAAGGCTAGTGCTTACAGAATGAGGAAACAAAGAATCAGAGTCCCCAACACATTCGGGGTTAACTGTAAGGACACAGTACTTCTCTCAAGAATGGTCTCCCGGGCAAGCCATGATGAATGCTGTGGGCGCTCCCTCTTTCATGCAGGAATCAGGAAGAGTTCGAGACATGAAAATGTAGAGAGACACAGGAGGCCAACCAGATGCCCTCCAGTCCAAGTCCTACAGGTGTCTTCGGCTCTTTGACTGTTTAGGGGCCTCAACAACTGTCCAGAAGAAGGTGGGATTTGCCTGTTACACAGCAGTGGTAAGATCAGGCCAATCAACAAACAGCAGATACACACAATAGATTACCTGGGTCTCTAGGAAATTGACAGAAACAATGTCAGGAACAGCTCGTGCTCAGAGGTCTGGCAGTCATCTTTTCATTCAATTTTTCATTCACTCCACAAATATTTATTTATCTTCTTCTCAGTGTCTGGAACTGTCCTTTCGAGGCACACAGCAGTGAACAAAATTTTCCTTCGTGAAGTTTACATTCTAATAGAGAAAATCAGGAAGGAAGAGGAAGAAGAAGGAACAATCAGTAGCTATTGGCAAGAGGTCCCAAGGTAGACCACCAAAAGTTCTCTCAGTCCATCAGATTCCATCCTACCATCCTCCAATTTCCAGTTTTCAGAAAGCCTATCAAATTGGTGGAAGGCTCAAACTGGGTTTTTGAGACAAAAGGCTATTTCCCAGTAGCATCTGAAATTCAAGTTATCATTTGGGAGTGCTCCAATAGGACATCATTGCTAATTTCTGGACTAGCTAATGGTTTGTCTGCGTGCCTCTGTTACCCAGGTTCCTACAAGCAGAGGTGAGCACAGTGGAAAGTGCATGAGCTTATAGCCATCCTGCTGAGGCACTGGGAACTTGGGTGACCTTGTATATGTTACTTAATCTGAGCTTAGTCATATGTAAAATATGGAAAATACCTACCCCATTATATGAAGATAAAATAAGATAATATACAGAACGTCTCTGGTAGAGTGTCTGGAACCTGATGGGTACATTTGAAATATGGCTATTAGTAGTTGTTATTGTTATTGTTATTAGGATTTGTCAGTTCCTCCTCAACAGCCTGCCAAATTACAGGCCAAGCAACGCCAAAGATGCATGTGGGGCTGTGTATCCCCAGGGAAGTGAGAGGGAATTATGGAAACCACCTTGCAGGGACCATTGGAACCCACAGGGATGAGTGTATCCAGATATACCTACAGGAAGATCTACATGGTTTTTAATGACCTGCCCAAGATTGCACAATGTCGCAAGCTCCTTCCCAAAGTGACTCAGAAGTAAGCCTTGGGAGTTTATTTGTAGCCCTCTTGTATGGGCATTAAATCTGTAAAAATATTGTATGACTCCTCAAAGTGGTGCAAGACCCCTAGCAAGCTGAGTTAATCTAAAAAGTGCGGAAACCATCCCAGTTGCCCCAAAGAATCCCCTGGTGATTGGCCAACATACAGGGAGTGCCATAGACAGACAGCAGCCCCCACAGCACAAGTCTTCTGGGGTGGGATGAAGTGGAGCAAGATGTAAATGCGAGTGAATAGAAAGAGAAGGAAAATAAACCAAAGTGTGCCAAGGCTCTGGTACTTAAGAGCATCAAGGACCTAGGATACCTCTGTCATCACCCTCTCGTATCAAAAGACACACGTATGGTGTTGGGGAGCATAGAGGAGAGGAGGTTACCTTTCTAAATGCACATCACAAGGCAGTGGGGAAAATGCTTGTAGTTTTGTTAAAAATAAAATAGTCAAAGCAGAGAAGAGCCAAGGAGGTAGCGAAATGGCAAGCAGATGAGACACACTTCGATCAAGGCCTATAAAGGGTGTTCCCAGGGAAAGCTTGTGAGGAAGCTCAGGCTTCCAGGGAGGCAGGAAGAATCGCCAGATTCTCACCCCTGGTGAGGCTACTCAGTGACACAAGGTAAAGAGAGAGCAGCCATCTTGGATTTTATGAGAAAACGTGCCAACTGCCTGAACGGCAGCAAAATTGTCACTCATGCCTTTGTAGAATGTACAAGTGAGAATGCTGTGAGAAATCTAAAACCTTGTCAACACAAGTGAAAGCTCTGGGAATGAAAGAACCTCCGCTTTCCCCGAGATAAACCTCAAGGCTCGATGAGCCACATGTACTTTTTCACTACCAGGTTAAGGCAGATGGGCAAAACAAGTTGATCATTACAGCCTGTCAGAGGAAACCCATAAAACGACAATGTCTGGGGTGTTAGCCTCTAGACCCTGGCTTGAGCAGGTGCAAGTCAGAGAAGCAGCCTGATTTTTCCCTGCCCTTCTGGGCTGGATGGAGCCGATGGCAGCTGTGGGAGTCTAAGAAAGAAGGAAAGCTATGATGTGTGGGAACTGGTGGCTGCTCATGGGACGGTATGAGGGTCGAGATGGGCCTCCTGTGTGATTCAGGCATGCCTGATTTGGTTTAGGAAACTGAAGACAGGCTGCTAGAAGCTATTTCTTGTGTGTCTGAGAAGCCTCTAAGGAGAGTATTCACATTGAAGAAGGAGCCATGCATAACGAGCCTAATCACAACATTGGTTGTATGAAGGGATGGGCGGGAGAGGGCGAGACCAACATGGTGGCTGTTACTCTATGTCTGCCGTTGGACTCATATCTGAGGACTAGAGAAGAGGGAGCTGTGAATAAAAGTTTGAAAAGGCGGTTTAAACTCAGGAAGACCTCATCACAGTTCTGAGGCCTCGTTCCCGGAGTGTGACACAGCAGGAAAAGGATTTTTCTCCCCACTGTCACTGCCTGCGCCACTCCACAGCAGTGACTTCTCAAGGATCCCAGGATCCATTAGTGCCTGGAGGACATGGAAGGATCCATAGGGGTGACCTTTAATAGTTAAGCAGTTTGTGAGCACATGACATAATCTCTGTTGGCAAAAAACACATTCAGGGGCACAATGTATGGAACTGAGTTTCTGTGAGAACAGAGGGGCCAGGGCCTGTATAACTGGTGTTATTCCTGTTATAACGGAACAAGATCATGCTCTAGTTAATCATGTGGGCTCAGGAATCCAATGGCCTGGGCTCAAACTAGGCTCCACACTAACTGGCTGTGTGACAGTGTGCAAACCATTCGCTAATATCTCTCAGTCTCAATTTGCACATCTGTAAAATGGGGATAATCGTAGGCCCTAACTCATGGAATTGTTATGAGGATTAAATAATGAAGACCTTCGAAGGGTTTCTGACATAAAAAATGCTCAACAAACTCTAGGTTTTTTTCTTGTTGTTTTTTTGACTGATATGTGTACCCACTGACTGGTGACATCTAAGAAAATATATGAAAGAAATAACTTCTTCAGCAAAAACAGAAAAGATTTCTATCACTAATCCACTTCCACAATCAGACTTGAGGGAGCTTCTGGGACCTCACTGAAGCCTACACAGGTACTTCCTGTTCTAAAAATCACTTGAAGAAGCTTACAGTGAGATATATGATATATAAAATATTACTTTAAATAGATTTAAATAAACAAGGATGGGAACATAAAATGGAACCAAGATAGAGCTAACAAAGCATACACACTTACTAGCAGAGCTATATAACAGCAAGCTTAAAGGTCTTCAAAAGAGATAGGATCCTGTTTTGGTGTGCCCTCATCTCTCAGGGATGGAACTCTGCCAGTTGGAAACTGTTGGACTGGTAAAACCAGGTGGCAATTTGGCAAACACAAAATGATGCTCTCTTAAATCTGAAATAGGCAATATTATTTTAAATTTTTAAAGAAAAAAGTATTTAAAACATTAAGCTTAATTTGCCTCTTTCTGGAGCATGTGATAATTCAGGCTCAGGGATATGGAAGAGATGGGAAGAGATGGGATAGTGAGGAAATGCAAATTCTGACTGCATTTAATGTAGAATGTAGTTTTATGCACACTGCCCAAAGGATCTGAATTCAAGATTCAAATTCAATGCTGTCACAAAGTGCTTGGGAAGAGATTTGCAACTGAGCACTTTAATAGCCATAGCAGACCCTCTCTCAGTCCGCCCATTCAACCAGACTTCCATCCTCTACCTCCCAGAATGTATATGAGGGACAGACACAGGACGCATCGTCCCTACTGTTACCCCCAAACACATCCCACCCTGAGTTTCTCTACCCCCACGGCAGCTCCATTCTCTCAGACTCAAGAGTCCTGAAGCCTAAGTCAACTGTGACTCCTCCCTCTGCCTTCTCTCCTCTGTCTCCTTCTTCTTATACATCCGATCAGTAGCCACACCACGTGCCTTCTGTCCCAGCTTTGTTTCTTGCATGAATC
Organism: Equus quagga; assembly: GCF_021613505.1. Taxonomy (NCBI): domain Eukaryota; kingdom Metazoa; phylum Chordata; class Mammalia; order Perissodactyla; family Equidae; genus Equus; species Equus quagga. The sequence continues at coordinate 6,469,365 of NC_060270.1, read as the reverse complement.
TCCTATTTTCTCTCATAACCCCTCACCTGGGTTACTGAAAGTCCCATCCAAGTGTCTCTGGCTTCTATTCCATCCTCCACATGACTCACGTTATGCATTGTGACCATAGTGATCTAGAACCTTAGCTTTTTTAGGAAGCAAGTGAATTTCCTTTCCATCTTTCTTATATCAGAAAAGAGAGTAGCTATTCATTGATTTACAAATTTAAAGACCTTGACTTGCTCAGTGTGACCCCGAAAGAACTACAAATAGTGCACATCTCCTAACACCCTACCCTTGATCTTCAGCAGTTCAGTGTTTTCGTGGCCCTAAATCTCTTTGGATGGCCTTAAGGAAACCCCAGCAAGGAGCCAACACAAGATGAGTAATGGTATAGTGACTCAGACAAGAACAAGATGTCTCTGAATGAAAGAAAACAGTGTACTCCAATCACAGGAAGCCGGAAGCGGAAACCACCATGAGAGCCGAAAGTCAGTCTTGAAGTAGCACACCTGCCAACTACCAAAAACTGTCCTCAGGTTGGAAGTGAATTAAACCAATGGCTGTCCTCTCAGTAAAAACTCCGGTGTCCAAAGTATGCTGTCTTCTCCTATCCCTTAAATAAGACTTCCTTTTGAGGTATACTGTTTAAACAACTCTTTGGGGCAGGAATTTCCTAAACTTCTCTTTTGCTGTGTGAGAGGACTATCTACCCATTGAGAGAGGGTCTGTCAATTCCCTTTTTTTTTTTCAGCTCTTGGGATGCAGCTACAGCACACACTGCTGGCTTCCCACCTAATATCCATTTCTCTTCTCGCTTATTAACAGAATCCACATTAGAGGGTATACTAATGTTCCCTGATAAAATTTATATTTCCCAGCTTTCCTTACAGGTAATTGTAGCCATGGAACATAGTTCTGGTCGATAAAATGTAAGTTGAGGGGCTGGCCTGGTGGCGCAGCGGTTAAGTGCCCACATTCTGCTTCAGCAGCCCGAGGTTCACTGGTTCGGATATCCTGGATGCAGACATGGCACTGCTTGTCAAGCCATGCTGTGGCAAGCGTCCCACATATAAAGTAGAGGAAGATGGGCACAGATGTTAGCTCAGGGCCAGTCTTCCTCAGCAAAAACAGGAGGATTGACAGATGTTAGCTCAGGGTTAATCTTCCAAAAAAAAAAAAAAATGTAAGTTGAAGTCATTGGGTGGGGCTTCTAGAAAAGTCCTTAAAAGACTCAGCTGGCATGCACCTTTTTGCTTTTTCCCATTTTTCCTTTCCCCTCCCTGGAATGTGGATACGAACGCTGAAAAGGCAGCTACAGCCATCATTTTGCAGCCATGAAAGAAAGACAAGAGAATCATAAAGACTTCAGTACCAACAGCCTCAAGCTGTTGAGCCAACACCACCACAACCATCCATCTCTGGGTTTCTTGTTACATGAGAAAATAAACCACTCTTTAGTTAATTACTAACATTCATGTTTACTATTATATGCGCCTGACTTTTTTAAAAACTGATGTAGTAGCTTAAATGGGAAATAACAGAAGTGACTAATATGCAGTCCATGATCTACCATGAATCTTTCCTTTTGTGTACGTGGTGTGTATGAACGTGGTGTATACACACATGCACTGCTTGTCAAGCCATGCTGTGGCAAGTATGCTTCGTTAAATCTCAGATGTTATTATGGGCTGAATGTTGTCATCTCAAAATTCATATGTTGGAGCCCTACTTCCCAATTCGACGATATTTGGAGATGAAGCCTTGGGGAGGTAATTAGGTTAGAAGAAATCATGAGGGTGGGGCCCTCATGATGGGATTAATGCTCTTATAAGAAGAGACATTAGAGAGCTTGCTCTCTCCCTCTCCATGAGCACACAAAGAAGAGGTGATGTGAGCACATAGTGACCTACAAGTCAAGAGAAGAGACCTCAGAATGAAACCTACCTGGCCAGACCCTGACCTTGGATGCCTAACCTCCAGAACTATGAGAAATAAATTTCTGTTGTTTCAGCCACTCAGTCTATGGTATTTTGTTTGGCAATCTGAGCTAAGACAGATGATTTCTGCATCCTAAACAGGATCAGACACTATTTCTCTGGCCCCATCTCCACACAGCAACAATATCGACCTCAGCATAATTAATCTATCCTTCTGAGTCTTTTTGGTGTCGATCTATGCAAATCAACGGGATCAACAATGTGACAAAACACATTAGACTTCAAAATATTTACATTAACTATGTTGAACACTGCTACTATTTGCCATCCCCTCACTGGAAGCAGGACCCAGGGGAATTTAGTTCCTGTTTTCTTGATTAATTTTCTTGAGAAAACCTACTTATACAACTTCTGCCCTTTTTATCCTCAAAGATTGGGGTGGAGTTAGTTGGCTGTGGGTGAAAAGGTGAGAGACAGGCTGTGAAACCGCCATACCTTAATTTCTGTCTCATCACATGAACTATTTTATATATTTCCTAAATGCATTTTATATGAACTACCAATTTTCAACCCAATTTAATTTAATCAATTTAATAATTGACACCTGTTTAATAACTTCTTAAAGCTACCATATCCTTTCCCAAATCAAAATTTTTAGTTTGATAATAAGCCCTATCACTCGGAACTCTCCTACCTTAAAATTACTATCAAAATTCAGATTTGGCAAACCCTTTCAAAATACATGCGCAGTACTCCTCAAAATTGTCAAGGTCATTAAAAACAAGATAAGTTTGATAAGCCGTTACAGCCAAGAGGAAACTAAGGAGACATAGCAACTAAATGCAATGTGGGGTTCTGGATGGGATCCTGGACAGAAAAAGGACATTAGAAAAAGTTAAGGAAGTCTGAATAAACTATGGGGATTATAATAATATAATATATAACATATAATTTTTTTTTTAAAGATTTTATTTTTTTCCTTTTTCTCCCCAAAGCCCCCCCGTACATAGTTGTATATTCTTCGCTGTGGGTCCTTCTAGTTGTGGCATGTGGGACGCTGCCTCAGCGTGGTTTGATGAGCAGTGTCATGTCCGCGCCCAGGATTCGAACCAACGAAACACTGGGCCGCCTGCAGCAGAGCGCGTGAACTTAACCATTTGGCCACGGGGCCAGCCCCATAACATATAATATTTTAATATAATAATAATGTATTGATATTGGCTAATTAACTATAACAAATGCACTGTACTAAATTAAGATGCTAATAACCGGGGAAATTGAATGTGGCACTTTCTGTACTATCTTCCAAAATTTTTTTCTTTCAATCTAAAACAGTCCTAGACAATAAAATCTATTTTTAAAAATTCTACATATGGTGAGATTACAACTCTGTTTTTAAAAGAAAAAGGAAAACAGCTCTCTTCATTACTAAGTATATAAATAAAAGCTACCAACACGTCAACAGTGACTGTGTTTGGGGAGTAGGACCTAGGTGATTGTTCTCCTTGCCCCAATATTTTTTCTATATTTTCCAAATTATCCAGCATGAACATTTATTACTTTTATAATGCAAAAATGCAAGCCTAGAGACGTTAAATAACATAACTGAAGCTACAGAGAAGTTGGTAGGATAC